>NC_058413.1:69038223-69338638 GCF_002201575.2 Neomonachus schauinslandi | reverse complement strand
GTAAAAAAAAAAAAAAAAATGTTTCTGTTACCTTTGTGGTTCTATTTTTTATTAATTACTACAAGCATTTCAATATCTCAGATTATCGAAAACCAAAATAAATGTACAAAGAATTTTCTCTCTTATAACATCTTTGGGCATAAAAACATCTTCCTTCTTAAAGTGCCTTGCCTCATTAAATCAAAGCAATTCATCAGTCTATCTCTCTCCCTCCCTCCCTTCCTCCTATTTCTGGTCTTAGCTACCATATAATTAAATCCAAACTAATTATAGTATTTATACATTAAGGAGTATCATGGAGCTACTTGTAGCCCACAGACCTGGCCTGGCACAAGGAGAAAGGCAGCAGGCAGTTAGAAATCTAAACAAGCCAAAATGATCAGTTGCAAATCCCTAGTAAGAGTCACTCCCTGCCCTCCCACTCACCCCCTCTCCTAGAACTAATAAGACTATACCAATATTTCCTGTTATAGAAGAAAACTAACCCAAGATGGCGGATGACCAGCCTGTCTTCCTCTTGTTTCAGAGTTGTCCCTAAAATGGGTCAGGCTTTCAGAGATGTTCAACTTAAGGCTTAGAAGAAATAGCCAAAATCACCACCTGAAGCAAAAGTGGAACACAGTGGTTACTAAGAAACTCAGTACTCAGGCAACAAACAAGGGTTCTGTTTCCATCACTTAGTAGTTAGGGAGTCGTAGGAAACATCCTTATTGTCTATGAGCTCAGTTTTTTTTATCTGCATAGTAATATATATGCAAAAATAATTATTAAGGACTAAAGATAATGTATACAAAACAAAGTGTCTAGCACAATATCTGGCACAAACTAGCCTCTCAATTACATACTTTTTAAAATTATAAGGTGTAATTTGCGGAGCCTGGGTGGCTCAGTCGTTAAGCATCTGCCTTCGGCTCAGGTTATGATCCCAGGGTCCTGGGATTGAGCCTCGCATCAGGCTCCCTGCTCAGCGGGAAGCCTGCTTCTCCCTCTCCTACTCCCCCTGCTTGTGTTCTCTCTTGCTGTGTCTCTCTCTGTCAAATAAATAAAATAAATAAAAATCTTTAAAAAAAATAAAATTATAAGATGTAATTCTAACAGTTCTTGAGATGACAGATGAAAGAATGTAAATCATAGTAATTAAAGCACATTAATGTTTGAAAGTGAATGAGGGTGCCTGGGTGGCTCAGTCGGTTGAACGTTTGCCTTCGGCTCAGGTCATGATCCCAGGGTCCTGAGATCAAGTCCCATGTCAGGCTCCCTGCTCAGTGGGAAGCCTGCTTCTATCTCTCCCTCTGCTTGTACTCTCTCTCTCAAATAAATAAAATCTTAAAAAAAAAAAAGTGAATGAAATTCAGTGATAATCCTTTATTACAGCTGAAAAATATAGAACAACCCATGTTCTCCTGTCTACAATGTACCCATAAAATCCTCCAAAAAAAGAGAATTTACAAAAGCTCAGTGGAAAAAATAATGACCTGAAAACAAGTAACCTCTATAAATGAAAAAAAAAGTAGATAAATTAGGCAATGAGTATGTAATGTACATAGGGAAGAAACTCTGGAATTAGATCATACTTAACTGTGCTTGGAGACGATAAATAAACTTGTTAATTCAGAGTCTAAGTTATTGCATATTCAGATATACGCTTTTAATATTCATTTTTCCAACTTTGTAAGTAACTAAGATCTTTATAATAATTCTTTGATGTTCAACTCAGCTATATCTTTAATCCATAAGTATTTTAAAGACAAATGTGTATACCTAACATTGGGCTAAGCCTTGAGGACCCAATGGTGAGAAAGGTAGGCAAGTTCCCTATCCACATTAAGCCTAAATTCTAACCAATAACTTAAGAATGTTTCTCAGCTTATCTCCTATTTTCCTAGCTTGTTAATTTTTGTGTCATCACAACAAATATTGTACTCCTATTACTTGAAATATACAGTAGCCACAAAGAATTCTCATCCTTGCTCAGCAATTAAATATAAAATATCAATACATAGTTGCCTATACCAAATAGAGTTGACGATATGATTAATTTTTAAAAGAGTCAGAAGTATTAGTACATGGCAGCTTGCAGAGTTTTTAGGAACATTTCATTTTAATAGTTGTAGAGGATTTTTTTTAAGACAGATTTGTTGAAAACCTTTATGGATACATTCTGTAATGAAAATTTTTCACGTAAACATGCACAATATATTACCAACTCATAATATGATTATTGCCTTGAATTGATATTGGCATCCTCTAGAGCCATAAGGAAATCACATAATATTCTGAATTATTTCTCTTTGAATTGGATATATATTGAAATTCAGTGAAATAAGAATGGTTAGGTGTCTTGCATTATGCATAATGAAAATTTCTACTCTTGAGTCTGTGGTTTGATGGGCTGATGAAACACTTTGTGACAGCTTTGCTTCTTAACTTTGCCTCATGACTAAAGAAAAATGACCCTCCATCTGGTTCACTGAGACAAGCAAAATTTCAACTCTTGTTATATCTAGCAATAGCTGTACACATTATATGGGATTTAGAATTAAATATTCCTTGAGTTACTACATAGGTCTGAATATTCTACCTCTGTTTTAACTGTATTTTAATATTCTTTACTTAATGTAAATCACTGTCATGTTATGTTATTCCATACAGTTTAATTAAAATCAATTCAAAGTAGGATATTTAAGTTAAAAAAAAGTAAAATACATTCAAGCCAAATGTAAAAAGTTTTACAATCGCATATCTTACAAACAATATTCAAGGACTTGAAGTTTATTATTAGCCAGGCAAATCAATACTTTAATACATGCATTTTTATTTCAAATAGGTGCAGCTAAAATATATTTTTTCATTTTTAAGAAAGTAAACACTAACCAAACCTATATAATGACCTCTCAATTATCAAATAGTGCCAACTGGAATCTAATTTTTAAACAGTAAATTTTCATTTTGCTCTGTGACTTTCCTACAAACAAAATATATGAAATGGATGGGCAGTCCAAAGAAATGTATAGAAATTAGAAGGGAGATATACTGATTTTCCCAACTGAAATGTAAACTATTTAAAAAATTGTTTTGTAGCTCATTATTTTCCTCTTTTGCTCACATGTCTTTCTGTGCCACTTATCTAGCAGAAACCCAAATCTTAATGAATTTATCCATCCGTTTTCTCAATGAATGCATCTGCACATCTAAATACTACTCAACCAGGAAAAGGGTAACTAAAGTTATTTAACCAGGGTCCTGGCAATCTTACTATAATTTTCAAGTGAATTGACTTCCTTTCTTTGTAAAATGGGGCTATATTTGGAACCCATCATTAATAAGTTGAATGGTAGCACTCAACAAGATACGCTACCACCACCCACTATCTACACATATAAGTATTCAAATCCAGTATGCATGTCAATAGTTTTGGAATTATTAACTTGTACCTTCGTGGGAAATAATCTTTTTAACCAGAGCACCATGGTTATGTTCCGACTCTTTTACCTATAGTCTTATAGTCTCTACTCAATTCCAAAGTTACTTAGATCAGCACATTTTTCCACTACCCCCTCAGTAAGGTTATTGCATAGATTTATAATGTAATTAGTCCTTTTGTTATAGCCTCTGTGATGGTTATTCTTATGGGTCAACTTGTCTGGACCACAGGATGTCTAGACAATTGGCCAGACATTATTCTGAATGTGTCTGTGAGAGCCTTTCTGGATGAGATTAACATTTGAATTGATCAACTGAGTAAAGCAGATTACCCTTCCTAGTGTGGGTGGGCCTCATCCAATCAACTGAAGACATGACTAGAACAAAAAGACAGTAAGATAGAATTCCTCCTGCTTGAATGCCTGAGATGAAATATTGGTGTCTTCCAGCCTTGTGACTCAGACTGAAGCATTGGCCCTTCTTGATCTCAAACCTGTTGGAACTAGACATCAGCTCTCCTGGGTCTGTCTCCAAGTCTCCAGCTTGCTAACTGTAGATCTTGGGACTTCTCAGCCTCTATAATCACGTGAGCAATTCCCTTATAATAAATCTCTTTATATTATAGATATATTGCTATATGATTATTTGCTTACCTTAAGATTTGCTCTTTGTGCTATAAAAGTCTATGGGCTTTGACAAATTAATAGTGTCATGTAAGCCATGTATTCACAATTACAGCATCGTACAGACTATTTAAAGCATTCTTTTAAAGAAGTTCCCTGTGCTTTACCTATTCAACCTTCTTTCCTCTTAAGCTCCTGGCAACTACTGATCTCTTTATCATCTCTAAAGCTTGGCCACTTCCAGAACGGCATATAGGTATGTAACCTTTGCAGATTGACTTCTTTCACTTAGCAATATGCCTTTAAGATTCATCCATGTTTTTGCACAGCTTGATAGCTCATTTCTTTATATTGCTGAATAGTACCACATTGTTTGACTATACAACATTTATTTATCCGCTCACTTACTGAAGACATCTTGGTTGTTTTCATGTTTTGGTGATTATGAATACAGGTTCTATAAACCTTTTTGTGCAAGTTGTTTTTGTGGAAATAAGTGTTCAAGTTGGTTGACTAACTACCAGAGCAACTGCTGGATTGTATGGTAAGATTATGTTTAGCTTTTAAAGAAACTGTCTTCCAAAGTGGCTGTACTAGTTTGTTTGTATTACCAACAGCAATGAATGAGAGTTTTCATTAAGTCTTGGGAAAAGATTATTCCTGTAGTTTAAACCATTGAAATATTTTTTCATGAAAATAAGAAATATAAATGTTATTATAGATTTCAACCTTAAAAACAGAAGAGTGCCCTAAGATTAAAAGTAAGATTTCATTCAACGCAACATGCAGAGTCAGATCAGCTTATTAGAATATATACATGCTTAAATAATGACTTTTTACATATTGGGTCATAGCAGAAAACAGGATTGGTTTAGAAAATAATGTCTTCTAGAGTTAGGGCATAATTTTCCCTTTGTGTAGATTCATTTTCTTTCAAACATCCAAATCTGCCTCTGTTTAGTTGTTACCTCTATTGACACTGTTTCCTCTTTCAATGGGTTTCCATTTCTGATGCTGTAATACTTCCTTTTTATAACAGATCAAGGAGGAAGAAATGCCCAGCCTGTAACATATTTTCAAATCAGTTTTCTATTTCTGGACAAAATAAAACAGTCACCATTTAATCTGGGCATCAATATCTCAAGCAAGTCTTTACTGTCAAGATTTAAATATGATCCATTATTAATATTAGTGTGACAGAGATTACTAAAATTCATTAAATATATATTTTTAATATTTAACATAGTATTGACATACAGATTTATAGAAATCCATATACATATATGCTGATAAAAGCCAGAAAATATAGCCAATACACCATCCATATTTCCCCCATGTAAAAATTGGACATTCTCATGATTATACATGATGTTTCTGACTTCAGTACTAATTTGAACTCCTGAAAATAGGTCATCTAACTGAATTATTGCTCATTAAGAAAGCTAATTCTTTGTTATTTTTATAGTGTTGAAGTTTGAACCTAAGCAATGATAATGAGATAATTTGAGGGAGCAATATATTGCATATAATTTTCTAAGAAAAAAAATTAGCAAAGGATTTCTTTCAAACAGCAGTACCAATTTATGATATTGCTTCCATTAAAGTATGATTAAAAATATAGATCTTCCTCAATTTATGATGGAGTTACACCCCAATAAACTCATCATAAGCTGAAAATATTATAGACCAAAAATGCATTTATGATACCTAACCTACTGAACATCATAACTTAACCTAGCCTATCTTAAATATGCACAGAACTCTTACATTAGCCTACAGTTGGGCAAAACCATCTAACACAAAGCCTATTTTATATTAAAGCATTGAATATGTCATGTAATTTGTTGAACACTTACTAAAAGTGAAAAACAGAATGGCTTTAAGTATATAGATTATTTACCCTCATGATGGCCTGGCTGACTAGAAGCTACAACTCACTGCCACTGCTCAGCATCAGAAGACACTTTTGGACCACACATTGCTAGACCAGGAAAATATCAAAATCCAAAGTACAATTTCTACCGAATGCATATCACTTTCACACCATGGAAAGCCAAAAAAGCATAAGTCAAACCACCATAAGTCAGAGACCCTCTGTAACTCATTCTACTCTACTGATTTGTTTGATTAATAAATATTAGAAAGCATCCAGGAGTGCCTGGGTGGCTGTTGGTTGGGCAACCAACTCCTGTTTTTGGCTCAGGTCATGATCTCAGGTTGTGGGATTGACCCATGCGTCAGACTCACAGAATCTACTTGAGATTCTCCCTCCCTCGTCATCTGCCCCTCCCCCCACTTGAGTGCACTTGCGGATGGGCTCTCTCTCTCCTTATCTCTAAAATAAATAAATAAATCTTTAGATATAAATAAATAAATATTGGAAAGCATCCAAAACATGGGGTGCTACAGAAAAAGTATGACATAAGATACAGAAAAAAAATTTGCTCATTTTGTTTAATGACACTCATAGTATGGACTATTATTCACAATAAAAAAAATAAGGGAAGAAGAAATAAAAGTTTAATTATGTTACATGAAATATAAATTATTACTTTACTATACATATTTAAACATATATTATAAAAACTTATAATGTCCCACACATTATTATAGGTACTATTATATATAGTGCCTGGAACATACATTATTTCATATAATTAAAATTTTCTCTTCATAGCAATCCTTTGCAATGGATGCTGTGGTGCACTGCCTAGATCCCTTGATATGTAGAAGGGAAAGTTTGCTTTATCAAGTCTGTCTTCATATGAGAAACAAGAAATAGTAATGAAAATATGACTTCTAAAATTTATAATTGTTTTTCAAGTTTGAGGCATGATGTTCAAAAGGCTCTTCATTTGTATGGCAAATATTTATTGAGCACCTACTACATACTGGCACTCTTTTATGGACTAACAAGTAAAAATCTTTGCTTTCAAGCAGCTTTACATTCTAGTCATGTGGACTTTGAGAAGTAAAAAAGTGACAAATGTTAGGTTTCCTTATTATTAATACACAAACATTTCTTCTTCCTTTTGTCAAAAGGAAGTGGATACTATCTTCCCTCAAGCTTGTAATATGTAAGTTTTCAAAAGTGGATATATATTTAGCTTAATTTACATGAAAAAAGCAAATTATGAGTAAAATTTTAAGTTATTACCAGAGACTAAAGCTAGAATAGTCTGGAAAGTTCTTGAGGAAGAAGCTATGAAGTTAAGAGCTAATATTTCATTTGAAAGTAAGTTAATAAAATATAAATATTTCAAAGAAGAAAAGATTGGGAAAAGAAAACATGCCTTTCAAATTTACAAGGTTTCACCCATTTATATGAGAGTATCTCAAGTTGTAAGTAGAAATTATTAAACCCTAATTTACTTTTTATTATTAGACAGAGAAATATCAATTAGCAATTTGACTACGTGAACCAACATTAGGGGCAAAGTACTAGCAGTTTATGAAATGCCTTTATATGAATTAGAAAAAAGCACTATCTCTGGGTAGATAAATCACAGAAGAGCACACTTTTTCTCAAATTGATCCACTATCAAGTCAAGGTTCATGGAGAGATTGAAACCCCTATGTGCTCCTTCTTCAGGGACCCTTGTTCAGGGAAGCACCTGACAAAAACCTGTGTCGCAGCCCTGATTGCTGTCATTGGCAGAGAAGAAAGACAGCTCAAAAGAGCATCATCTGAAACATACCAAATTAAAGTTATCAACAGTGAAATAGACAAGCACTGGTAAAAATCCAATCTTTCGACAAAGATGAAATAATTTCATAGTTTTTTAGATAAAGAATGTGGTGGCAGGGTGTTTCCGGATGAAGAAATAAATACAAGTTGTCCACCATGCTTACAGCCCAAATGTTCTTCCATAGATTAAGTGACAGATGTCAGAATCCTTTATGATTAACACATATACGCCCTTCTGGTCCCCACCAAAAGCCTCTAAATGTTCAGTTATTCTTTGGCTCCCAGACCACAGAGAGCACCTTGTGTTAGCATAACTTTTTCCTTAACATTATAAAAAAAAAATGCTTTCAGAGGATAATGTGATATATGTGTAAGTAAGTCTAAGAAAAAAATGTTGAAAGAAAGTAGGATGGCACTTAGTACTCTATAAATTGTTTAGAATTCATGTTTTTCTCACAGCTTAGTATTGATACATCATGCATGCTGCATCTTATAAATAATGATGCCCAGAAGCTAGAGCTGGGCATGAATACTTAGCTTACAATGGAAAGTCTATCTGTCTGTCTGTTTTTATGTCTGTATGTATATGTATATGTTTGAGAATGGATTGCTTCTAATATCTAAAAGCAAAATGAAATGGTGGCCAGAGAGGAAGACTGAGAGACATGCTTACTTTTCTTTTTCTTTTTTATTTTTAACTCTGATTTGTACTTGCCTTGATTCCCCTTTGAAATGAGAATAGATATCAACAAATTCTGCCATCTCTCTCTGTTTCAGTTTGGCTTCCCTAGAAGCAGATGCTGAGTGGAGTTTGAAGCCATATTTATCTGCTCTAGCAAAGATTCCATGTGTGGCATAGCCATTGAAATTGTGGCTATTACTTAGTTGAGCTTGTGGTAGTCTACACTTACTTTCTAGTTCTATTCTGTTTCTGCAGGGGACAATCTGGTGAATTAAACATGGATATGATGGGGACAATCATCATTAAATTCTTTAGCTCCTCAAAAGTAGCCCCCTACTACTCCCACCTACTACTCCCAACTCCCACTCTCTACTGCCCATGCCCCACCCCACCCAGGGCACAGTATTAGTTTGATTTATTATCTGTGCTTGGGTAGCAGGAGAATTTTAGAGCCTTCCAGTTGGGCTTCCTCATTATAATAACAGGCTCAGGACCCAGTGAGGAGGTTGCACTATCTACTGCAAAGTATGTATCCCAATTAAACCTTTGGGGAGAGAGAGGATGATGATTAGATAGGAGATTATACATTTGGAGACTGAAGTGGTTACAACCTGGTATGTGAATAGACCTATTGGATCCACAGTAAGCCAGAACTTTCTGAAGTTCATTCATCACCTCTATCTTGTGTGCACTCACCCTAACAGGAAGGATGTTGCTTCAGCTCTCCAAATATCAAATATTAATTCAGACTCTATTTTAAACAATCCTTAAAATGTTGAAGTATTCCCTTCCTCAGTGGACTGTTAGCTGATAAAACGCCATAGGTTTCTTTGAGGAACACTGAGAAAGACATCACTGGGTATAGTTGCCATGGTACTGCAGGGTCTTTTTCCCCAGGGACAGGACATCTTCAGTCAATGAAAGCTGACCCAGGTTTGGATACTGGGCTAGGGATTTTGATTTTTTTATTTGGGAGGCAACCCTCAGCCTCCCAGCAACCTATCCTTGATTTCTTCTGCTAATACAAGCTAAGACGGACCCTGACAGCTGCCCATCTAGTCTGCTGTAGGGAAGTTATGTTCCGTTAACCATCTTTGTAACTTTTTGAGTATCAGCCCCTCAGCTGCCACTTTGACCCTGATGTTCATTACAATACTTATGAATCCCTGACTTTTGGTAATTAAGTCCCAATCCTTGGTTTCTGTTGTTTCAGAGGCCTGTCCTCTCCATTCTGTCAATTATCCAAGTTTGGATAATAGCCCGTCCTGCCACCAGCCCATATCTAAGGAAGAGTGGACTTTTGTAGTGCCTAATTGTAGTGATGTTTGTGCCTGTTTCATCAACAAATTCTTTACACAATCTTGGTAAATTCTATGTTCTCTTGGTCTTCTCATGAAATATAATAATCTGGAAGGTCTTTTGGCCATGTGTCTATCCCAACACGTCCACTTCCCCAAGGCCTTTAACTCCTCCATCCACTTTCCTTCATGCCAATCCCTTTTTCCACTCTCCTCCATGACATTGCAACTTTCTAAGTGTTGGCCTTTGCTTACTGTATGCTCTAGGAACTGTGCTAGTAGCAAATTTACATGATCTAGGGTTGTTGCCAGAGTGTTACATTATGTATGTCAGGAGAATGCTTTCAAGTCAATAAACTATTTTCTATCCAAATTTATCTTTCAGCTACTTTGCTCTAACAACCTCAAATCCAGTCCCACATGTATTCCTCCAGCTTCTGCTGGGACATTCTGGCTAGTTCTCACAGATATTTTGGGATATAGAATCCCTCTGCCCCCTCGTCAGGATCATCACCTCCCCAGCTGGGTGATGCTGCCACTTACCCTTAGTGATAGGACACAGTCAGGAGGAGATATAAGGTGTATCTTGAAGAGGGCATATGTTCCCTTGGGAGGGAAGAGGTCTCTACATTGTCTTCCTAGAGGGAGAGTGGAAGAAGTCATGCAATCAGATTTTGAGATCTTCAGTTAGGACAATTATCCAAACTGAAAGTATCAATCAAACCATTATTCACTTACCACAACAGTGCAAGCAAGAGGCAAAAAGAGGTGCCAGCTCCCCAGTGTTCCCTTTTCTCCCTATAGATCAGCACTAGATGAAGTGAGGTAGAGCAGACTGGGGCAATCATCTCACTGCCAAGGAGTCCTGAGCAAAGGGTTCCTGCCTTTTTATAGACCCATGGACTGGCTAGGAATGGAAAGATACTCAGTCAAAATGAGAAAAGTATTTCATCCAAGGCCCCCAATAAGGAAATCTCAGTAAGGGCACCTCTACTAGGAATACAGATATGCATATGAACATGGCTAGCCCAGAAGTGCATGAGTTCTCAGTTGTAACTCCCTCCAGAAAATTGCAGTGTACTGGTTGTGCACCAGATCTAACGTGGGGAGAGCAGCGTCTTCCCATAAGACCTATGAAGAAAAGTCTTATAATTGCCTAGGGTTAAGCCTAAAAAAAAAATCATTCATAGGATTTTGGCCTAGAGTTGAACTCTTCAACTTTATCTCTTGATCCTTCAGGACTTGAGAGAGTAGTATAGGCTACCCCATCATGGACTCAAATGATTTGAACATTGAGGGGTGATGATCATAACAGGTTAATCTACCTGAGGTAACAGCAGACTAAAGCCATGGTCAAAATCGCCCAAGCAGATGATCAAGACTGTCGGGAGTAGTGAACATAACCATGAGCCCCAACCATTTCCAAAACAGAAAAAGATGCCCCATAGCCCATTAGGGTCTACTCTAGAGATCCAGAAAGGCTCTCATCTAAGCCTCATAACATACTGTTCTACTTTGCCAGTAGTAATCAAGGAATTGATTCAGATGCAACACAAGATGTTGGTGGTTGCACACTCCTGGCTGACTAGCAATTGTCCAGCACTACTGAGGCCAAGGTGCATAGGCTCCTCCAAACCTGAGGTAGTAACACTAACAACCTCAGCCAGGGTCAAGGACAGGCTTTACATAACTTTTCTAGTTGGATGACCTAGACACTGAGAGAATAACTACATCTATGCATAGCAGGAACACCACTGTACACAGAATAGCCCCAACAATGGATCCCATGCCCCCTCCTCCAGATGTTTTAGTTGCCACAATCTTTGACAGAAGTGAGTTGACATTTAGGGAAGCATTTTGTTCTGCCGTGTCAGTTCAAATACAGCAACACATCAAGTCCGGATAATAAGGTTGCAATACCCGAAGTACATGGTTAGAAAAATGTCCATTTGTGGTATTCAGGAGCATAGCAATCAGATGTTTATCTGTAGGATTAGGCAGTGAGTAACATATCTGACAGCTCATCAAATTCATGGTGGTGGCAACAGCCTGTATGGTACACCAAGGAATTCGATGATGTGGGAGTCACACAGGCTACCCTGTGGGGGAAAGAGTAGAAGTTAGATACTTAACCCTCCTTCCCCCATATCTGAGCCCCCAGATCAAAGATGTTCATATCCTATCAGTTGGGAAAATTATCCCCATTGACTGCAACTTGGGCAGTTTTTTTCCTATGTGGACAAGGATAACATTTTTGATCCAACCCCTAGAGTGGTAAACATAAACCTTCTGGCTTGGATCTTGTGGTTCAGTGTAATTTTAATTTTATATACTTATATCCATTCTGTGAGGATACTCAGGGCCAAGTGGCAAGGTCATCTTAAGGAAAATGTTGAGCTAGAGACCTTAAATTGATGGTCATTATCTTTAAGATCCTTATAGGCAAAAACCCACGCTCTGCCCCCAGGGGATAAATAGAAGAGGAAATTACTATTTCCCATCCCTTGCTCTTTAATAGCCATCCTAATCTTCCATTAATTTGAGTCTTCAGGAAAGAGTCAGATGGGTGGAAGAACCGCATGGAGTCCAAAGTATCCATAATCCTAAAGAAAGGGGCTTGGCCAAACCAAGAGAAAGAGTAAATGCAGTTAGGATCCAGCAGAACCTTCTGCATGGGATGAGAGGCCCACAGTGATCTATCTGCCAAGAACACCCAGGCCTGTTGTTTCAAGAGAGCTGCCCCTGGGCAGTAATTTTAGCCTTACTTAGGGTCTGGCTGGCAGACTGGCTTTTCCATACTATTTCAGCATCTTCTGATGAATAGTGGCAGTTCATGCATGTAGGTCATGTCTAGGATGCTGACTGAATTTCCATTTCTCATGGACTCAGGAAGCAACTAGTTGCACATCTACTGGTTCTGGGGCAGAAAATAATTCAGTCTTCATATTTAGCTCACAAGATGGGTCTTCTCATTGATTATGTTTCCCTTCATCAGTATAGTGGTCTTTTGGGTGATATGAATAACAAAAAGCTTATTAGGAACAAAACACATTTTGATCCAAATGTCTTATCCCCAAAGAGGAGCTTATTTTATATGCCAGTCCAGGACTTGCCAGTGACCTACCCCAACAGCCAAGACATTAATCACAGCCTATGAGTCAGTGAAAATACAGCACAGCTCATTTGCCTAGGTGGCCTGCATAGCCATCCATACTGCATGAAGCTCTGCCAATTGTTCTGAGCATCATTCACCATGCTGCATAAGGGACAAGTCTCTGTCAAGTTCGTTTGCAACTGCGTCCCATTCCATCCTAGTAGAAGTTAACCAGGAGGAGCAATTAGTGAACCAGGCCTATGTATGGTCCTGAAAGGTCTCTATATCTAGGTCTCCACTGGACCAGTAGAGGCAGAGCCCCATGAGCTATATAGCTAGGGACAGAGGAATATTCCCAAGATCTTTCCATGGTCTCCAAGATCCTTTCATGGTTGCAAGATCCCAGCTGGACCAGGCTTTGCCCACTTCTATGTGTACCATTTCCCTGAGAATCCCAAAGCCACAATTTGGCAGTTTAAGGCCCCTACTCAGACCCATGGCATGATTGGGATTTCTGGTTGTATGACTACTTCATGGCCATGAGTCATGTGCTCAGTACCCACCAAGGTGTAATAACAAGCCAATGATTTTTTCTCAAAAGATGTGTACAGTTTTTAGCCGATTCCAAGAGCATTCAGTTCCCAAATCTCAATAGCATCGCTGGCCCCTAGTGATATCCCTCTGCTATAACTCCAGTTGGCAAACTGAGAGGTTGCTAAGACCCATAACTCAAACGGTAAATGTGGATCAGTGGGAATCAGGGAAAGGGCAGCCTAGGTGGCCCATTGAAGGGGTTCCAAGGCATACTGTTGGTCAGGTGTCCACACAAAGGTAGTAGCCTTTCTGGTAATCTGGTAGATAGATGCCATCAAGATCTACATGCAGGGTTTATGAGAGTGTCAGTGGCTAAATAGACATACAAATTGCTGGGCCTCTTTTTTATTTGTCAGTGCAGAGAGGAAAGCTTAGCAGTCATCTCCTCTGGGATGAGAAGTCATGCCCCAAACTAGAATACATCCAGGAGCTTCACTTGGGTACTAGGACCTGTGTTAATGCCCCAAGTCTGTGGCTACATATGGATCAATAGGGCTTCCAGTCCTTGTTGGGCAGCACTTTTGTCTGGGCCCAGCAGGAGGATGTCATCAATAAATCTAGTACTTCCTCTGGAAGAGGAACTTTTTCTAGATCACAGTCTACCCATTGATGGCAGATGGCCAAAAAATTTACGTAGACTTGTGGAAGGACATTAAAGTTATATTGCAATTCATTTCATGTAAGGTTAAGTTGATCAAGGTTGTAATGGAGAGGAATGCTGAAAAAAGGCATTTATGATATCAGTTGCCACATGTCAACTTCCCTCAGCTTGGGCAAGAGTCACTTTGTCTAGTACTGTGTGTAGCAAAAGTGACACTATGGCACTGAGTTACCAATTGTCAAAGATGAGTTTCAAGTACTGGAGGTCTTATGTACAAGATAGATGGGACCATTGAATGGGGAAATAGTCTTACAGTGGACTTTGGCTTCCTTAAACTCAGCAATGAGGACAGGTTTTTTTTTTTTTTTTGTCCCAAAGGCAATTGATACTGTTTCTGAGAAACACTGGCACTAGGTGACAGTAGTCAGACAGGGTCACAGTTTTCCATAACTTTCCAAAGTTATCTTAATCATTCTATTAGGATTATTAGCAGCTATTCCCATCAGGGTATGGGGGCTGAGATGAGCAGGAGTGCACATAGACAATACAGCTATACCAATAATACGTTTAGTAGTAGGATCCATAACAATGGAGGTTTATAGGGACACAAACCTATCCCTAGCCAGGCCTATGCAAGCGTTCCAGTGATAGTGGTTTCAGACACAAAACCAGAAAGTATTATTTGTTCTTTCCTTGTCCTTGTGTCAAGGATTTCAGAGACCACAGCCACCTATGCACCATATCCAAAAGGCTCAAGAAGTACAATTCTCCCCTACCTTCTTATCAAACCCTATAGGACCCCTAATCACTCCTGGAGAGAGAGGACCTTAACCTAACCCTTAGTCTTTGAAAGCTGAGAAGTCCAGGTAAGGCTTGATGGTGCTCTCCAATCCATCTCTAGATTCACTAGAACAGGTTTCATTAGGAGAAGAGAGCATCTGTGTCAGTCACAGCTTCATCACCATGCAGTACTGAGCCAGGCACCAGTTAGGCACCTCTGTGGCTGGGAACCCAGCCACAAGTTTTGTGGTGGGGGGCCCATCAATTTCCTTTAAGACCGCCTTCTCAAGAAACCAAACCCAAATATATTTTGGGGGAGGCCCTTGCCTGAGTCATCCAGTAAATGGTGTCTGTATACTCCTCTTATGCTACTTTTTTTTTTTTTTTCCCTGCTGGCCAGTCTTTACTATCTTGGCCTGGCCACTTTTTCTATGCTGGGGAATTTGTCAGTCAAGACTCGAATTGTGTCATGGATTGATTGACCTGACCTCATGAGGAGGTTTAACTGGGCCGGCTAACCAGCAGAAGCAGCATGGACAAACCTAGACATCAGAGTCTAATAAAGTCTCATCATCCATTGTTTCTAATAACTCACTGTAGACCCAAGAGACCATCAGCCACGATAGCCTCTGTGAGGATAACCCAAACATGTTTTTCGGTGTCAGGGAACTTGGCAAAAGTGAGCCAAACTTCTTGATCTCAAAATAATACCAAGTGAGGAAAGAGGGGTCTTGTTTTGCTCTTCCTTTCTCCCCACTTCCTCTTTGTCCTTAGGCAAAGTGGCCTCTTTCAGGGCCCTCTGAAGGGGCATCTATAGTAACACACCCTACAAGATGCCCCTTTCCTTCACTGAGTTTAACAAATGACCTCGTTCATGGTAAAGGCAAACTAACCAGGTCTCTAAGGTTTCTTTGGGTTGCTAGGCAAGGTAATTCCAAAGGGTTCTACATTATTTTTCACAGGATGCACAAGTCTCCATAACTTGCTGTGTCATAGGACATCCATTGACACCAAGGATCTGCACAGAGATAACAATAGTCATTAGACACAACTCAGTACAAGGGTCACCTGACACTTTTTGGTTCCATTGTAGGAAGGCTGTGAGCAGTCACTAGGGAAATGCTTCCCTAGCTTTCTCTGAGGCCCTTGGTTGGACTTCTAATTTGACCCACTGAGTGGGCTCACCTAGGGAGTCATAGGTTAAAGAGAAGGACCAGTGATTTTCCTTAGAAATAAAAAATTTCTGCAAAGAGTCTTCTAGCACTCCCCAAGAAAGGCCCACTGGCATGGCTGACAAAGTGCCCAGCCAGACCCTCAGGCTTTTCACTCTTGCTCTTCCAGGATGACATTTTGTGTGAATGAACAATACTCTGCTCTCTCTGACAATTTTGTCATGGTTTAGTGGTGGTCAGTTAGGACACTGAGCCAAACTGAAAGTAACAACCAAGCCTTTATTCATTTACTGCAACAGTGCACACAAGAGGCAAAAAAAGAGGTGTTGGCTCCCCAGTGTTGAATTTTTCCCTACAAAATGGCACTGGGAGGGTGTAAGGTGAATGCAGTGTAGACAAGGGGAAATCATCTCATCGTCGAGGAACTCCTAATGAAAGACTGCTTACTACTTCTTTGGGGACCTATGGACCAGGGGTAGGGGAGGAGGAAGGGTTAGTGAAGAGGTACTCAGTCAAAGTGGAAAAAAGTGCCTCAGCCAAGGCCCCCTAATAAGTAGGTCTTGGTGGAGGCCCCTTAGCTCAAATAAAGACATACATATGAACATGGCTGGCCCAGAGTGCTCAAGTCCTTGACTACAACTCCTGCCAGAAAACTGCAATGTACTGGCCATGTACCAAGTGTGAAATGGGGTGGGCAGCTTTCCCCCATGAGTCCTGCCAGGCAAAGCTTTATAATTGCTTTCGATCAGGCCTGACAAAATCACATATAGAATTTTCTCATCTACAAGATTCAGATTTAATATCCAGTATACAGGGCAGTAATAATGTAGTAAAAGTTCAAGATAAAACACGATGTTAGTTCCTTTTCCAGTGCTAGAACTGGACTCCTCAGGGTATGCTGGCTCATAAGCAGGAAGGTAGACTTTGTGTGAAGGCTCAGAAGATTCAGACAATATTAGGTACGAAAATATTTGAAAACATCCTCATGAAAATCCCATACCATGTATCAGGGTCCTAAATTTTCCCAAGCAGGTAACTCATCTCGGTACAAGAAACCTGCCTTGGTTAGGCATTTGACTGTCTTTTAGTTCCATCCATTCTCTTAAGTCCTAGGCTTGATTCTTGGCTTTGTCCACTCCATTGCTAAAGATGAAAACTTCATTGTATGTAACCAAAAAGACCTGGTTGTCGATAGCATATTAGTAAGCTCAGCTTTTATTATCTTCTGCAACACGTCAGTAACACAAACACAATAGCCATCGATACCATTATCCTTATAGCTGTGGTTTCCTATGTACCTTAGGAATCAGACAGACCTGGGTTCATAGCTCAGCAGAGCCTTGTGAAAACTATGTGACTTTGAGCAAGTCATTCAACCTCCTTATGAGTCCATTTCGTCATCTACAAAATATAGATTTGATAGCCACCATAAAAAATAGCAATGGTGTAATAAAAGTTCATAAACACATTTCTTTTCCTACTTTCCTTCATTTAGTTGCTTTTCTCAAACGTCCTTTTGCTATTATTTATTCAAATAGGTTTTCTGCCTCTTTCTGTCTTCTCCTCTGGGACCTCTATAATGTGAATTTTTTCTCCTGGTGTTGTCCAAAGAGCTCTCTTAGCCTATCCTGATTTTTTAAATTTCTTGTTTCTTTTTGCTGTTCAGCTTGGGTGCTTTCCATTACTCTTTCAGGCCACTGATCCATTCTTCTGCATCTGCTAATCTACTATTGATCCCCTCTGGTGTATTTTTCATTTCAGTTACTGTTTTCTTCAACTCTGATTAGTTCTTTTTTATATTTTCTATCTCTTTGTTGAAGTTCTTGCTGAGTTCACCCACTCTTTTCTCCAGCCCAGTGAGGATATTTATGATCATTACTTTAAACTCTTTATCAGGCATATTGTCAAGCATCCTTTTTGTTTGTATGCTTGTTTTTGGTGATGAATTGTTTGTTTTCAATTGTATTATTGCCACTTAATTAAGATTATCCCATAAAAGTACTTTATAAACTCTAAACTTTATAAAAATACAGGACTATTTTTGTTTGGTTTTATGCAGAAGCTATATTAGAGCACAGAATTTCTGGCTTCACACCCCAGTTGTGAAACATACGAACTGTGAGGTCAAGGCATGTTGTTTAATTTATTTAGAACAGTTGTCCATATTTCCAAATGTAAGGTAAAACTCTCTAATATGCCTGACTTACAGTAGTGTTGAGAAATAAATAAGTTGATATAAATGCTAGTGCTCAATAAATTCTAAAACACTGTACAAATAGAAAATATCATTTTTTTTTAATTTAAAGATTTTATTTATTTGACAGAGAGACACAGTGAGAGAGGGAACACAAGCAGGGGGAGTGGGAGAAGGAGAAGCAGGCTTCCCGCGGAGCAGGGAGCCGGATGCGGGGCTCGATCCCAGGACCTGGAATCATGACCTGAGCCGAAGGCAGACGCTTAACGACTGAGCCACCCAGGCGCCCCGAAATAGAAAATATCATTAACATAATTCTGATAGCCCCCTAAATGAGTTCCTCAATATTCTAGCCTATTCAACACACAGCAACTAAAGAAGTTTTCTAAAAGCAGAACTCAAATTATATCTTTTCCCTGCTCAAAATTCATCAGTAGCGCCCCTTTGCCTCTCAAATAAAGGTCATAATTCTTAGCCTGGCATTTAGAGCCCTCCTACTTTTAAAGGTTTATCATCATTATTCATGAACACAAATGATAAATGCTTCTGGCAAACCACACAACTTTTAAAAATAATAATCTAAAGAAGTGATATATGCTTTTTGTAATAAAGGAACTAACACAATACAAAAATGTCTCAACCACATGCAATGACCAGTGTTAATGACTTTGTGAGAATTCTGTTACACTAATCTTCCCCAGAAAGGTGTGTAAGCACATATATAAACACAGAAGTGTTTCATTTCTCTGAATTGTTTACCCTTTTTATTCTAAGATAAATTTTTATATAAAATTAACTGGAACTTGCCTTTTTTACTTTCCAAAATATCCATGAGAGTCCTGATATACAAAGATCTTAGAAATCATTAATACAGTATTTACAATTAAGCAATTTATAGTTGATGATTTTTCTTTTTTTAAGATTTTATTTATTTATTTGAGAGAGAGAGAGTGAGAGAGAGCATGAGAAGGGAGAGGGTTAAAGGGAGAAGCAGACTCCCCGCCGAGCAGGGAGCCTGATGTGGGACTGGATCCCGGGACTCCGGAATCATGACCTGAGCCGAAGGCAGTTGCTTAACCAACTGAGCCACCCAGGTGCCCTATAGTTGATGATTTTTCTTGCACCCATCAGAGAACTGAGGTTTTAGGGCAAACTGCCACTCCAGAATCAGGAGAGACAGGCACATCCAAAGAGATACAGCAACTGTGATCTGCTTACCTGGAACAGTAGTTGCTGGAGCCAGTAAGTGGTAAAAACATTAAAATGGTAATTTTGATGAATTCTAGAGGCTGAGTGGACTAGCTTGGGAGTGAGAAACTGTGAAACTGGGGCTTCAGTCTTAGGGGTGCTCTTAATAATTGCATGGGCTTTCTCTCTAGAAACTCACCAGGCTCTCAGGTTAAGATATGAGAAAAATTCCCTCAGAAACTTGGATCTACAAGAGAGGAACATCAGAGAAGGGATAAATTAAGATAAAATAAATGTTATTTTTCCTATTTTTCACTGATCTAAAAGATAATTGTTTAAAGCAATAGATGTTAAAATATATCAAATGATTATAGCAGATGGGTAAGTGAAATGAGTGACAACAGGGTGCTTGGGTGGCTCAGTTGGTTAAGTGTCTGCCTTCAGCTCAGGTCACAATCTCAGGGTCCTGGGATTGAGTCCCGCTTAGGCTCCCTGCTCAGCAGGGAGTCTGCTTCTCCCTGTACCCCTCCCCCCTGCTTATGATCTCTCTCTCTCTCTCTCTCTGGGATAGATAAACAAAATCTAAAAAAAAAAAATGAATGAAAACAATATCACAAAATGGGGGGAGGAATTTGGAACACTCTAAGTTACCTGCAATACATAGAAGCCCAATAGTGTTATTTAAAGAGGGATTAGATTAGTTTAAAATGTATACTCTAAACTTTAAGATAACCACTAAAAAATTTAAAAGAAGTATGGATGATATGCTAAGGAAGAAGATAAAAAAGGTAATTATATAAAATGTTCAGTTAAAAACCAGAGAAGGCAGGAGAAGGGAAGGGAAAAAACAAAGAGCAAATTCAGTGAATAAAAAAGTTACAAAGATAGTACATATTAATCCAACCATATAAATAATCACTTTAAATGTTAATGGTCAAAATATGTCAATTACAAGAAAAAGACTATTAAAATGGCAAAAAATAGACCCAACTATATGTTATCTACAAGAAACCCATTTTTAATATAAAAACTCAAGTTAAAAGTAAAAAGATGGAAAAAGATAAACCATGCTAACAGTAGCCAAAAGAAAACTAGAGTGGCTGTATTAATTTCAGATAAAAAAAGAAGTCAGGGGGCACCTGGGTGGTTCAGTCAGTTAAGCATCTGACTCTTGGTTTCCATTTAGGTGATGACCTTGGGGTCATGGGATCAAGCCCGGAGTCAGATTCTGCACTCTGTGTGGAGTCCACTTGTCCCTCTCGCTCTATTCCTCCTCCCATTCACGTGCATGTGCTCCTTCTCTCTATCTCAAATAAATAAATTATAAAATCCCTTTTAAAAAAGAATTCAGGGCGCCTGGGTGGCTCAGTTGGTTGAGCGACTGCCTTCGGCTCAGGTCATGATCCTGGAGTCCCGGGATCGAGTCCCACATCGGGCTCCCTGCTCAGCGGGGAGTCTGCTTCTCCCTCTGACCCTCCCCCCTCTCATGTGCTCTCTCTCTCATTCTGTCTCTCAAATAAATAAATAAAATCTTAAAAAAAAAAAAAAAAAAAAAAAAAAAAAAAAAAAAAAAAAAAAATAAAAAAGAATTCAGAACAAGAAATATTATCATAAATAAAGAAGTCATTTTCCAAGAAGACATAATCTCAAACACGGATGCACTAACAGATATACATGAAGCAAAAATAGATGGAACTGAAACAAGAAACAGACAAATCTAGTATTATAGTTGGAGACTTTAATACACATCCCTCTTTCAGTACCTGATGAATTAAACAGACAGAAAATCAATAAAAATGTAAATGACATCAACAGCACTATCACTATCAACTTGATTTCATTGACATTTATAGAATATTCCATCCAACAACAGCAGAGCATAAATTTATCTCAAGTTCTCATGGAACATTCAACCAAGATAGATCACATTCTGGGCCATACTTTAATACACCTTAACACAATTTTAAAAAATAGAAATAGTATGAATTATGTTCTTTGACCACAATGAAATTGAACTAGAAATCAGTAACATAGAGGTAGCTGAAGAATTCCTGAATATTTTTAAATTAAACAGGAATCTTCTATATAACCAAATGGCCTCAAGTTGCCCTGGCAGAACTCGTCAAGATTTGGGGATCTATATCTATATCAGACCCCAATCAAGATTTGGGGATCTATATCTGAATACTTTCTGCCAGCTGAGGGCAACAGAGGTTATCACCCTCCCTTCAGAATGGCATTCTCCCATCTTTCAGGACCAACTGACCCATGTTCAACTGTTGTTCACAGGGAACCTTCTCCACTTTAGCCTGCCTTCAAAGTGCTGGTTTGAATATTTGCCACTACCACCAAGGTCTGCACCTGTGAGGCTCAACCCAGTTCCATGCCTAGGCTTCAAGCACTCCTGCTTGTAGGGCATAGTGTCCAGGGGTTGAGAATTAAGAAAGGCCCTTCCTACACCCATCACTCTTGCTTGTCACCAACTACCAGTAATGGCTGGGTATAGGCCAAATGCTGCAATGCCATCTATTTCCTTTTTTTTTTTTATTATGTTATGTTAATCACCATACATTACATCATTAGTTTTTGATGTAGTGTTCCATGATTCATTGTTTGCATATAACACCCAGTGCTCCATGCAGAACATGCTCTCTTTAATACCCATCACCAGGCTAACCCATCCCCCCACCCCCCTCCCCTCTAGAACCCTCAGTTTGTTTTTCAGAGTCCATCGTACCTCATGGTTCATCTCCCCCTCCGATTTCCCCCCTTCATTCTTCCCCTCCTGCTATCTTCTTCTTTTTTTTTTTTTTAACATATAATGTATTATTTGTTTCAGAGGTACAGATCTGTGATACAACAGTCTTGCACAATTCACAGCGCTCACCATAGTACATACCCTCCCCAATGTTTATCACCCAGCCGCCCCATCCCTCCCACCCCCCACCACTCCAGCAGCCTTCAGTTTGTTTCCTGAGATTAAGAATTCCTCTTATTAGTGAGGTCATATGATACATGTCTTTCTCTGATTGACATCTATCTTCAAAGCTAGCTGATTTGGCAGATGAGTTGTTTAACACTCCTTGTGGATTCCGACTTTCATGGCCACCATCCTACTGGTATCATTGTTTTCTTTACTAAAAAAATTCATCATATTATAGTCTGCTCTGGATTTTTCGTGTCTTTCTCCATAATGTTTTGAGAAAATCCCACCAAATAAATATGGGGAAATTCTGTCTGTGCAATTTATTCAACCATTTCTTTATTGATATTGATTAATTTTGCTTCCAGTTTTTTGTCCCCAAGAGCAATGATTCTAGAAAAATCCTTGGAAACACTCTTATACATTATGTTTTTATTTTTATAAGATAGATTCCTAGGAAGGCTTTATAGAAGAATACAAATTTTTTAAAAAATATATGGTATCAGATTTTTTCTCAGCAAAGCAATAAAATGAGAAAAGTCTTTCAACAATGATGAATGATAGAATTGTTCCACACATTCTTCCTAGCAGTTGGTTTTAGAGTATATTTTAATTCTGGCAGCTTGGTAGAATAAAGTACTATTTCATTTTTTATCTGCCATTTATTTCTCTAATATTGAGCTTGAGCATCTTTTCCAGTTCTTGCTAGCCAAATAGAACTACTCATTTGTTATCTGCCTATTCCTATTCTTTGCCCATTTTTTCTATTAAAAAAATAGTTTCTTTATTTTTTTTAATTTTATTTTAGTATGTTATGTTAGTCACCATACATTACATCATTAGTTTTTGATGTAGTGTTCCATGATACATTGTTTGCCAATAACACCCAGTGCTCCATTCAATACATGCCCTCCTTAATACCCATCACTGGGCTAACCCATCCCCCCACCCCCCTCCCCTCTAAAACCCTCAGTTTGTTTCTCAGAGTCCATAGTCTCTCTTGGTTTGTCTCCCCCTCCGATTTCCCCCCCTTCAAAAAAATAGTTTCTTTAAAACAGAGTTTATCTCAGGATTCTCTGGATTATTCCCTTTTTGTCTAATCTGTTTTCTCTTTCCATGGCAATATCATAGTCTTTTATTACCGTAGCTGTGTAACTCATTCTATTTTTTTTCATTTTCATAGTTGTCTTAAATTCTCTTATATTTAAACAATTCTTTTTTTTTTTTTAAAGATTTTATTTATTTATTCATGAGAGACAGAGAGAGAGAGAGAGGCAGAGGGAGAAGCAGGCTCCCAAGGAGCAGGGAGCCCGATGCGGGACTCGATCCCAGGACCCTGGGATCATGACCTGAGCCGAAGGCAGACGCTTAACCATCTGAGCCACCCAGGCGCCCTCTCTTATATTTAATATTACATATAAATCTCAAAATAAGCTATCCAGTTTTTTTCAAAGCTCATATAAGGATTCAAACTGTAGTTGCATTAAATTTCTAACTTGGAGAATTGTCATTTTTTATGATGTTAAATTTTTCCATTGAGAAAAATCAAGTAATTTTCCATATAATTTTTTTGCTACAATGATTTGTTTTTGTAATTTTCTTCACATCATATCTGATATTCTTTATTAAATACTTTATAGATTTCTGTTTGTATTATGAATGGGACTTTTCCTAACTCCTCTTTGAGTTATTTATTGCTAGAATAGACAATGGTTACTATTTGACTATTTATTTTGTATGCAATAACTTCCCAATTTTCTTTTTCATTTAAATATTTTTTTCTAGAATATTTTAGGTTTTCTGGTTATACGATCAACTCGTCAACAAAAAATAAATAACTTTGCTTCTTTTGAATTAAAGTGATATTTATTAGTATTTCACAATTTATATTTATATTTGCTTTTGGATTATGATAATCTTTATCATATTTAAGTAATTTTCTTATATTCCTGTTTATTCAGAGTTCTAATTAGGCAAGCTTTCTGAATTTCTTTTTCAAGTGTATTTTCAGTATTTTAATGATATAAATGTATACATTTTCCTCTAGTTTGTTGAGGAAATAAATACACTTGTATAACCCTTTGGAACAGTGATATTTCTATTTGGCAATGTGTGGTGGTTTTTTTTAGAAAATTTGTTTTATAACAATAAATGAGGTTTTACTATCTTTATAGGTTTTAATATTAAAGTTATGATAGCTTCATAAAATGAATTGGGAGGTTGGACATTCCCTATGAACTAGGATAATTTAGAAATCATCTTTTATTTACAAGTTAGATAGCTTCCATTTTTAATGATATTTCTTTAATCACCATTTCAATGTTTTTCTTTTTTTTTTTCCTTTTTTGACGGCCTCTTAAGTTTTCCACTTCTCTTGAATTGATTTTGTTAATTTATATTTTGCTAGGACACAATTCATTTCCTTTAGGTTTTCAAATTTTTCCATAGTTTCACATATTATTCTCTAATGGCTTTTTGAGTAACTTCTGTATTTATTGCTATTTATATTCTGAGAATATACTGAAGCATTATAGTTAATAAATATCCATATAAACCTCTCTGATCTGCTTGCAAACTGGAAAACACAGACCAATTTGTCCAAGTGTTACTATTTCATGTCTTCTGAACAAAAAATTTTAGAGAACTCAAAGAGTAATATTTGGCCTTGGTTGCTAATTATTCTAGGAAAAAGTTATATTTGGAATCCTTGAATTAGAAAATTTACAACCACAGAAAGCCATTAAACCATTAATGATTTAATAGGAATTTCTTGTGTGTGACTTTGCTTTTATATAATAATTACAGTGTCAAGATAACAAAACCCCTAAGCATAGAAATGGAGAAACACTGCCAGAAAAAGAGCAGAATGACAAAGAAGACCAAGGCTGTAAAATACATAGAAAATACAAGCTATTGCAAAAGCATTTTTTCATGTTTCAGAAACATAAGAAGCATCACTAGCAACATCATTATGACAAAGGAGAGAAAGATACACTGAAAAATTAATAATAGTACTAATGAAATAATTAAACTGTAAAGTGTCACTGGTTATACAGTTACAGTATATTTACAATTATATACAATATATTTACATCTATATACAATATAGTTACAATATATGATTTTTTGACAGATAACTGAGTAACACTTTCTCATTTTACATTTTAACTAAGTTAATTACAAAAGAAAAGCAAAAATACCATATTTTATAAGCCATGCCCATTCATATAACATCAATCTTTATGTCTATCTAAATAAGATTAATAAGGTCAAATTTCAAATGGCCATCCTGTCCAAGTCATGAAAACTATACATCTAACTGAATTTGTTTTGGGTTATTAATAACTACCATTATTGAATGTAATTAATGGGTCATTAAAAAAACTAGGAAGAGCTTGGACAGGGAAAATTGGACTATCTTTCCAAACTCAGGTTCGTTTTCTGGACCAATAACAACAGCAAACACATACAGTACTTACAATGTGCCAGATTCTATTATATGTGATTTACATGTATAATCTTAGGCCAACTTAATGAGACAGGCCCTAAGATTATGCTGTTTTATATTAGAGGAAATTAAAATCCACAGAGAAAAATTTTTGTAGGGTCACATGGCTTAAAGGCAGTAGAGCAGAGGTTTAAACACATGGCTCTTTCCAGAGTCAACGTTCAAAACCACCATTATTTTTTTTAAGTTTTTAATTTTAATTCCAGTATTGTTAACATAGAGGGTTATATTCATTTCACCATATTAATATAGTGATTCAACAATTCTATACATCATTACTCAGTGCTCATCATAAACGTACTCTGAATCCCTTCATCTGTGTCACCCATCCCCTCACCCACCTCCACCCTGATATGTTTTATTTTAAATAAGTAGCCACAGTTGAAGCTTTTTTTTTCTTATCAAGAACATTTTTTACTTGAAGCATACTTCAGAATACATGGTTCTAAAAGATACATATAAAACATACCATCCAAGAAAAATAGAATACACATTTTCTTCAAGCACACACAGAAGAAGCCCTTGGTTAAATCACATAAAAAGATACATAACAAATACTACAAATTTAAGAAGACTGAAATCATACCAAGTATATTTTCCAACCAGAATGGTACAAAACTAAAAATCAACAATAAAACAAAGCAGAAAAATCTACAATGTAAATATTAAATATTTAATATGTAAATATTAAACAACACACTACTGCACAAGCAATGGGCCAAATAAGAAATCAAACGGCAAGTCAAAAGATGTCTCAAAACAAAAGAAAAAGAAAACACAATATTTCAAAACCTATGGGATGCAGCAAAACCAGATGTCAGGGAAATTTATGCTATAAGTGCTTGTATTAAGAAAAAAAGCTCAGGATGCTAGGGTGGCTCAGTCGGTTAAGCTTCTGCCTTCAGCTCAGGTTATGATCCCTACAGTCCTGGGATCTAGTCCCACATTGTCATCGGCTCTTTGCTCAGCAGGGAACCTGCTTCTCCCTCTGCCTGCCACTCCTCCTGCTGTGCTCTCTCTCTCTCTGACAAATAAATAAATAAAATCTTTAAAAGAAAAAAGCTCAAATAAACAACATTACACCACAAGGAACTAGAAAAAGAAGAAACTTAGCTGAAATTTAGTAGAGGAAGGAAATAACAAAGAAAAATCAGAAATAAATAAAATAGAGACCAGAATAAACAATAACATAACAAGGAATTTTAAACATTTATAAAGCACATATACACCTATATGAAGGGAAAAGTAGATGTGCTTTCATCTTAAGATGTAAGCAAATTTTCTTTCTAAATTTAGCAGGAAAGTATCTCCCTATGGCTTGAGTGAGAAAAATGCATCACTGCATTTGAAAGAAGCCTAATGAATAGCCCTCTCATTTTCTACCTGATCTCTGAACCAACTGAAATGTAAAACATAAGAGCCAGCAAATGGAGTTCAAAATATCACTTTTATTACTGATAAAGCTGATACTGGAAAGTCTGACTACTATATGCTGGCAAGCAGGCTTTCTAATAACAAACTCTGAAGTTAGACAAACTTTGTTACCAAGACATGGAAACACTGGAACAAGGAAAGTCTCTCCCACCATAGCCCTGTCCCACAGAATTGAGCCTGCCCAAGAAATAGGACAGAAAACATGCTTCCTAGTGCCAAATGAATCTAGGAGCTGTAGCAAAGATTCATTGAGCAATACATGCCTAGTTACTTCTCCAAAACTCACCAGGATTGCTAAGTCACTTCTCTTCACAAGGAGTGGGGGAGTTGAAAAAAGACACTAGGTGGGTTAGGCTCGCGGGGTTTCCTCCCAAGGAGGAGAAACATTCAGAAAAGGAAAGAGCTATGTCTACCTTACACCTAGAATTACTACCTTTCATTCATTTATTCATCTACCTGTGCATCCATTAAACATTTATTACAGACTACTGGTATCTAAGCCATTAAAAAGATCAGTCTTCAGGGCGCCTGGGTGGCTCAGATGGTTAAGCGTCTGCCTTCGGCTCGGGTCATGATCCCAGGGTCCTGGGATGGAGTCCCACATCGGGCTCCCGGCTCAGCGGGGAGCCTGCTTCTCCCTCTGACCCTCTCCCCTCTCATGCTGTTTCTCTCTCGCTCGCTCTCTAAAAAAATAAATAAAATCTTAAAAAAAAAAAAAAAGATCAGTCTTCAGATATTACTCTAGAAAGCCCTTATGGTTCTCTCCCCGCAAACAGTATTAATACCATTTTCAAAATAGCTAAAACCTGCAGATAATTTGTTGAACTTCCTAGATGCCAGCTCCCTTTCTCTCTAGAATGATTAATAGAGTGGGAAGAAAAAAACCTGTGGTTGCATATTGCTAATTCTCTGGCATTGAAGTAAATATTGATGTTTCTGGCATGTCCTGGGAAGAATTCTCCAATCATGGGGATAGCAAACAGACCTTACTTACAACACCAAATTTGGTACGGATATCACAAGGTAATAGATACCTGTATAATACTGCTATCTAGACTTTTCTGTTGTGTTTTTCCTGGCATTTCTCTTTTTTTTTCTTTTTTTTTTAAAGATTTTATTTATTTATTTGAGAGAGAGAATGAGAGAGAGCACGAGAGGGGGGAGGGTCAGAGGGAGAAGCAGACTCCCTGCTGAGCAGGGAGCCCAATGCGGGACTCGATCCTGGGACTCCAGGATCACGACCTGAGCTGAAGGCAGCCGCCCAACCAACTGAGCCACCCAGGCGCCCTTTCCTGGCATTTCTAACTCCACCAAAACACCGTAGTGCCATCTTCAGAAATACATAATTAATACCCTTCTAAATTCAGCATAAACTACTTAGCCTGACTTGTAAAGCACTTTATAATCTGGATCCTGCCCACCTCTCTAGAGTTTTCTCCCAGTATTTCTCACCAGTAAGGATCTACTAAACTACGTTACATTTCTTAAACATACCAGGCTCTCTCTCACCAGTGGACCTGTCTACACATTACTCTCTTTGTCTGGAATACTTTTTTACCCACTCTTGTCCTTCTTTCTTGAACCTAATAGATTTCATGTTTCAATTCTTCAAGAGGCAGGGTATGAACTAAAGGTGCTATTCAAAACATTTAACAAGTGTGGCTTTGGCACTGGTGAGCAATCAGAGTGGACATAGGCTACCATGCTCAACAGAATCATGGAAGACTTACAGTGTTCAGAGATTAACCCTTACTGGCAGGGTCATGACGAAGTATAGGAGGGAGGTCTTTGGAAGAATCCTGCATGGCCACAGTGTCAGGAAAAATACTTGGGAGCACAGAGAGAGGCTATCTACCAAACTGTACAGAAGTATTATACTCTTTTATTAAGTGGCCAGCCATTCTGTTGTAAACTAATTAAACATCTCCCTTTTATAATTCCATGAGGTTAGGTAACCCTTCTATGTTCTTCCATGGCATTTATCACCTCGCACCTCTTGACACACTGTATTATAGTTTCCAATTCACTTGTCTGTCTCTCTCCTAAATTAAAAAGCTCTTTAAGTCAAGGATCTTGTTTGTTTGTTATGATGATATCAGCATCCACCATAGGGACCAAACCATGGCAGACAAACATCATAAATATTTGTGAAAGGAGAAGAAAGAATAGGAAGATAGAAGGAAGGAAGGAAGAGAGAGAAAGAAGAATTGTAGTAGACCAGATATGTAAGTCCTATTACTGTTGTCCAGTGTATTTTATAGAATTATAAGCAAGTGTTAAGAATAGAAAGACATAATGATCATTTGATCCAACCTCCTCCTTTTATAAACAAAGACAGAAATGCAAAGGAGTAAGTATTTGCTCAGGATCATGTAGCTAGGGAAAGTATTCGCGTGCCCTAGCCCAAGTTTGATGGTCTTATCTTTTTACTTCTGAACTTTTTGCAAATCAAGATTGAACCCTACTGGCAAAATATTCTGCATTAATGTTCATTAATTTTCTTACTTTGGAATTGAAATTTATTTAAGATACTCCATAGCTCCTGCAAATGCCTTCAGTATATTTCAGGAAGGTTGGTATCTTTCTGTGGTGCTGTTTGATACTCATATAAAATAAAAATACCCATATACATATTAATATACTTAGCAAGATTAGACTCTGAAATTCTATGACTTTGGGTTTGAAGGTGAAAATTCATGCCCTTATTTCCTTTCAGCATGTTCCATGAATACAACGCATGCCTCACACTCCAGGAATAGTGCTCATCCCTAATAAACTGCCTGGCCTCAGGTAAAACACCTGTGTTCTTGAAAGTAAAGTTCTCATGACATTCAATTAAAAAGAGAACATATGAACTCTTATGTAGCTCCCTGCTGCACAGTCCCACATTCCTAGGAGAGGATGTAAGTAAACCTTCCTTTAAAATACTTACCAAATGTAAGTGAGCAATAAATTAAGTGCTTAGGCTCCCAAACCACCTAAATAGTTTATTTGCATTAGCAAAGTATAAAGTGAGACACATGGTCGACTGTCAGGAGTTGTAGTAGACAATAAAGTAGCATATGTTTTGAATCAGTTCCTCTTGCTGGTTTCAATAAAGCAGAAACAAGGTTTTTTACCTATTCAATCACACAAGCCACAGTTGTTTTAGAGCAACATTTCTAAGAATGTGTCCACTGCCATACCAGGAAATACTAGTAAAAAGAGAATCCTCAGAGCACAGAGGATTATTAGGGCAGTGAAACTATTCTATCTGATACTATAATGGTGGATACATGTCATTATACATTTGCCAAAACGCATACAATGTACAATACCAATAGTGAACCCTAATAGAAACTGTGGACTTTGGGTAATGATAACATGTCAATGTGGATTCATTGATTATAACAAATGTACCACTCTGGTAGGGGATGTTGATAGTGGAGAAGCTGTCTATGTGTGGAGACAGGCAGTATGTGAGAGCTCTCTATACTTTCTGCTCAACTGTGCTGCAGGCCTAAAACTACTCTGAAAAATAGTCTATTGAAAAGAAGAGAGAATTCTCTGTCTCTTTGTCTCTCTGTCTTTCTCTGTCTCACACACAAACCATACACACAGAGAGAAGGACAAGGTCAAATATGCTTGGAAATTGCTCTATACTGCATCTGTGTCTTAAAGATGGTTCTGGGGTCACCTGGGTGGCTCAGTCGGTTAAGTGTCTGACTCTTAGTTTGGGCTCAGGTCATGATCTCAGGGTTGCGGGATCAGGCTCCACGTCAGGCTCCACACAGCAGGGAGTCTGCTTGAGGATTCTTTCTCTCCCTCTGCCCCTCCCCCTGCTCATGCTCACGCACCCTTTCTCTCAAATAAATGGGTAAATCATTATTAAATAAAAAGATGGTTCTGAGTATGGCTCTCCCTGAACTCACTAAGAAGGAGTTGGGCCTGCCCTTTTTAAGCCCAGTTCTCATTGACTAGCCCCAGAACCAACTGTGAATAAATCAGTTAATTCTTAAACATTATGTCTTCCATCTTTCAAATCCCCAAGGAGAGGGGAAAGAACCAGCATGATTCAAGTTTTCAGGCTTATATAGGTTCAGAACTGGTTTGTCTCAATCCAGCTCACCCCAACTCCACCTTCACACCCCGGGAGTGAGCAAGTGACAAGGAAAGATGATGTGGGAGCCTTTGCAGCCCTGTGAGCCTTCTCTGTATTTTTCCAGATGTCATACAACTTAAAGAGAAGTCCTAACTGTTTATAAAATCAAGAGAATTAAGGCAGCTAGAGTATTTTATTCTCTCCAAGATTGCTATTTCCTTGACTCTGGTTCAATTTAACTTTCATCTGAAATATTTTTTTAAAAATGTACTTATAATGACTACTCACCATTGTTTAAAATGTCCTTAGAAAACAATTTTTTTATAAAAGAGTAAAAACAACTGCAGATAACATGATTAACTATTCCAATATAACAACTTTGATTTTATTCCTTATAAATCTTGTATAAATTGGGAGATAAGAGCAGAAGATATTAATGTTCCATTAGGAAAAAAGGATAATGCACCTGCCCCGGGGTTTTATAGCTTCCACAAAATGCCTTGGTTTACCTAAAAGCTCAAAGTTCTCCCGTCAAAATAATGTTGCAAATTTTCTGAATTATTATGACCTCAGAATACTTTTTGAGCAATATCTGTTAGTATCTTATGAGAAACCACTGGTCCTAAAAAGAGTTTAGGAAGTGCTGTTTTAGAGGCTGTGCTTGGTCTAATTGATTGTAAATAAGCTGATTCATGAAGTTGATTGGCTTATGGCTATGTGACCGATTTTCCTATTTTTAGGAATTTCCCCCAAACTTAGAATTTTAGTTAGGAAAACCTTGGAGATTTTCTAGTTCAACTCCATTTACTTGGAGGGCCAGAGTGGTTTCACAGTGCACTCAAGGCCACATGGAAAGGGACTGACCCAGTCAGAACTAGATCCCAGGTCACTAATGCTGTCTCTTTGAGACCTTCCCCTCAACTTGGCATGCAAATCTCCTATGGACTGAATTGTGGCCCTCCAAAATTCATATGTTGACTCCCTAACCCCTCATACTTCAGAATGTGAGTATATTTGGAGATAGGACCTTTACAGAAGTGATTAAGTTACAATGAGGCTGTTAGAGTAGGCCCTCGGGCAACCTGCCTGGTGTCCTTACAAGGAGAGGAAACAAAGAGTCAGCAGGGATGTATGTACACAGAGGAAAGATCATGTGAAGACATGGCCATCTGCAAATCAAGGAAAAAAGCTTCAGAAGAAACCAAATCTGTGCTTGGACTTCTAGCCTTCAGAGATGTGAGAAAATTCATTTCTGTTGCATAAGTCATGCAGTCTGTGGTAGTTTGTTATGGCAGCCCCCACAAATGAATACAGGCCTTTCACTATCTGATCCTCTTATTTTCTCAACCTTATTTTCCTCTTCAACCCCAGCATAAAATGTACATTTCAAGTATAGTGCATTACTTGAACATTCCTGCCCCCATCCTTCCCCACAGAATTATTTCTTTGTCTAGATGTCATTTATTGGGGCACCCGGGTGGCTGCGTTGGTTAAGCATCTGCCTTCGGCTCAGGTCATGATCTCCAGGTCCTGGGATAGAGCCCCGATTTGGGCTCCCTGCTCAGCGGGGAGTCTGCTTGTCCCTTTCCCTCTGCCCCATCCCCCACTCATGCTCTCTCTCTCTCTCAAATAAATAAATAAAACCTTTAGAATGTCATTTAATGGGCACCTGGGTGGCTCACTTGGTTAAACATCTCATGCTTGATTTTGGCTCAGGTCATGATCTCAGGGTCATGAGACCAAGCCCCATGTTGGGCTCCACGTTCAGCAGGGAGTCTGCTTGAGATTCTGTCCCTCTCCTTCTCCCTCTGCCCCTCCCCCCCAAAAATAAATAAATAAATTTTTAGAATGTCATGTATTTCTTCCCTTACATGCTATCTAATTCTACACAGTGAAGCCCCACTTATTTAATGCCATTCCTGACCAAGCAGGGTTGGTGTTCATTCCTTTGGCTAACTCCTCAAAAACTGTAACATATGAGTTATGTTCTTTTTGTACAGTTACTTATTACTAGTCATCTTTGCATGATTATGTATCTTGTCTCCTAAACTGCTTCTTTAAACATTATTTCTTTGGTATTTCCACTGTGGCTAGTCTTTGCACTGTTGATTTTTCTCAACTTCTAAAAATGTTAGCCAGAAGATATTTTTCCTAAGATATGTATAGGAACACCACCAGTTTAATCCAAATGAAATTCAACAAAACTAGTGATCATGAGAATGTGTAATGGTAATATCACAAAAGCAATATCGTAAAAACAGGCATACTTGGTCTGCTTTCCTGATATAATGACAAATTACTAGCATTACTATGTGGATAGACATGAAATCACTGAACATGGTATCTAAGGCCAAATTTTTAGAGCATACTGCCAGTTTAAAATAGATATTCCCTGGCCACTTCTTGTTATTTCTTCAGTCTTGACTTCCAGTTCCTTCAGTGAACTCAATTCATAATAACAGTATTCTTGCTATTTTGTGAGTCTTCTCTGTAATGATGTTTGGTGTTAAAATATTAATCTGAACTGCAGAGTGTATCTGAAGATTTAAAATAGGCCCTAAGCTGCTTGGCAGTATTTGTATCAAGATCCTTCTACTTGTTGAGTAGTTCTAAGACTTGGACTCTTGATAATTATCAGCTCTGAAAAACAAGAGAGAGGACAAAGAATGAGTTTAGGAAGTGCTGTTTTAGAGGCTATGCTTGGTCTAAATGACAAAGAGAAAATGAGCTTAAATTCTTTCATTGGGTTACTCCTATTCAATGATGATGAATCAAGGGTCATTTTGGTCCATATCTTGTCAAATCAAATACCATCAGACTCAAGGATAGAGTTTCTTACCAAATGTCTTTAAAAATTACATGTGAATGTGCCTAGAAGCTGTCAATATTTACTCATCCACTATTTTTTTCTCTTAAAAGCAAAATCTAATGTTTATTTCTTAAAGATAAGAAGACCATAGCTTAAATTTTCTGATCTCTTCAGAAGATAGCAGTGTCATGAATGGAATCATATACTTCCAAGAGGTTTCTCTGGAAAGCATTACAAAAAAGAGGCAGTCTTATTAGGATTCAAAACAAGCGAGCATCGTTTTCTCCTCAGCTTGGTTCTTTGATTCCCTTGGATAGTTTAACAAAATGCCAGTGATCCTTAGTTATTTCAGTTTTGTCAAATGTAACTCTCAAAAGCGAGTGGCACTGTGACAATAATCCCCTCCAAACCAACTGAGAACTTTTCCTATGAGAAGATGTGATCCTAGAACAAAAATTGTCCTTAGGTGAGCATAGGGCTCACTCTCTAATTTGCTCCTAAGGAATATTAGATAAACTCTGATTCACTCAGTATCAAATCCTCCACTCAAAGTCTAATTGACTATTTTATCAATAAGTCACCAAAATTATTTGTGTGAGAATGTTCAGGATGAAAGAGCCCCAGGTAATTGAGTTATAAATGTGCTTTTGTTCTATGCTAATGTTTTAGACAGAAAATAAAGGCCAAGAAAAGACAAGCCTTGAAGATTATGTATAGTGATCTGATGGGAGGGTAGAGGTCCTGATACTTTTTGTCACAGTGGTCTGCCTTTTATTTTAGAACATATATTTCCTTGGAGAGTGGCCATTATAATAAAGATCATATACCTTCAAGGTTCCAATATGGTAGTATTCCAAATAGATGCTAGGGGACAAATAAAATATAGGAATTTAAAGATGAATTGCCAAACAGGATTCTTAATTGGATATTTTCCGTGATTATGCTGAATGTCAGCAGTAACTATATGAGGAAGGAGAGGCAGGCCATAAGCAACTAAAAACTGACCTTTTAAAAATTCCCTTTAGGTTCCCAAAGTCCTTCAACTAGGAAATAATGCTCTGGAATGCAAACCCCAGGCACACTTCCTAGGACTCAAATGGAATCATATACATGAGGGACAATTCTATAGTATGTACGGCAAGAGAATTTCTGTTCCATATTTTTTTCCCCCTTCAATCCTAAAATTACTCACTGTTACTTGTGTACCTGTCATTGTACAAAGTTGAGTACATGATACCACTGCAATAAAGAAACATAAGCGGTAATGTTAAAGGACTATTTTATGGGTAGACAAAAAAATGCACCTCATGAAATAGTTATACATTGAAATCTTATACTTTATTCTTTAATTTTAGTATGTAAGACTGCAATTCTACCTACTTTCCTGGCAGGCATCCTCTATAATTCTCTCTCTCCTAAACATCCTTTAAACTTAAATATTAGTGAAAATTACCTCTAACTTCCTAAGAACATTCTGTGACAGAAAACTAATCAATGCACCCTCGGGAAAGATTTTTATAATTTCAAAATTATGTTTAAAATTCAAGTTACTTGCTTAATATACTTGGACACTTTGTTTCATTTGGCATCTTTTTTTTAAAGATTGATTGATTTATTTATTTATTTATTTATTTATTTATTTATTTATTTGAGAGAGAGAGAGAGAATGAGCTGGTGGGGAGGGGCAGAGGGCAGAGAGATGTTGGGCTCCATCCCAGGGCCCAGAGATCACTACCTAAGCCCAAGGCAGATGCTTAACTGACTGAACCACCCACCCAGGTGCCCCCATTTGGCATCTTTTATTGTTTCTAATCTAGTACAGACACCTGAACAAGTTATTGCTAAAAGCTCTATGCTTCATGTGCATTTTTAACTGTTCTCACCACAGTCCCTATAGGAAGTACTCCTATTAGCCACCAAAACAAGAGTTAAAGAGGTCAAGTGAGAACTACTACATATTGTACTAAGGACTGAAACATAGGATGTTGTGACTCTAAAGATATAGAGCTACTGAGTACATGAGAAATAGTGAGAGATAGACTGAGCTGGGACGGCGGCCATTAAGAAGTGGGACAACAGAATTATAACAAAATATATCAATCTAGGATAATTTGGGGGAAAACAAAATAATGACTAGGTCATGAAAAAAGTTTATATTTTATGCAGTATACTCTACTACATCAAGAGAGTGCATAATACATTTTAGATATATTTCTATGAAAAATAAAATATAGCTCACTGTTTAAATGGATAAGTTTCAATTCTTTGGGAATTTATTCTTTGATTAAATTGGGCAAACTTGCCTATAAGTACCCCTTTTACTTCTCCATGGTCCATAGTTCACTCTATCACAATCTGTTTCTAGAAAAAGATGTTATTAAGCCACTTAAAACCTAATAAGAGCCATAGTCACTATCAATTGCTTTTCCTTGGAATGTTCACATTCTCAATCTTAATGTAAAAAATAAAATAGAGGGGCACCTGGGTGGTTCAGTCATTAAGCATCTGCCTTTGGCTCAGGTCATGATCCCAGGATCCTGGGATCAGGCCCCGCATCAGGCTCCCTGCTCAGCGGGAAGCCTGCTTCTCCCTCTCCCTCTCCTCCTGCTTGTGTTCCCTCTCTTGCTGTCTCTCTCTCTCTGTCAAACAAATAAATAAATAATAAGTAAACAAATAAATCTTTAAAATAAAATAAAATAGAAAAATCTTTCTCATTAAAAAAATTTCAGCCACCAGTGATTATTAAATTGGGGACATGCACACATGGAAAAAGTAAACATCATTATCAGAGTTCCTAAAATCACAATACATAGGTATCTGTTCTACTTAGGAATAAGTTCATTCTGTGTAAAAACTTTACTTATGAAAAAATGCTTCATTTCTTAGAGCTATCTTCTCAGTGAGACATCTCTGTGTTTATTTATAATATTCTCAAAGTATCTCTGGGATAGAAACTGAGACATATGAAACCAAACAATGTGGAAGAGCAATCAAAATCATTTGTCCAATGTAGAAAACCTGAAAGACTCCACCAAAAAATTGCTAGAACTGATGAATTCAGCAAAGTCACAGGACACAATATCAACATACAGAAATTTGTTGCATTTCTATATACCAATAATGAAGCAGCAGAAAGAGAAATCAAAAAATTGATCCCATTTACAATTGCACCAAAAACCATAGGATACCTAGGAATAAACCTAACTAAAGAGGTAAAGGATCTGTACTCTGAAACCTATAGAACACTTATGAAAGAAATTGAAGATAGCACACAGAAATGGAAAAACATCCCATGATCATGTATTGGAAGAACAAATATTGTTAAAATGTCTATACTACCCAAAGCAATCTACAAATTTAATGGACTCCCTATCAAAATACCACTAGCATTTTTCACAGAGCTAGAACAAACAATCCTAAAATCTGTATGCAACCACAAAAGACCCTGGATAGCCAAAGCCATCTTGAAAAAGAAAACCAAAGTGAGAGGCATCACAATCCCAGACTTCAAGCTCTATTACAAAGCTGCAGTAGTCAAAATAGTATGGTACTGGCATAGAAACAAACACATAGATCAGTGGAACAGAATAGAAAACCCAGAAATGGACCCACAACTATATGGTCAAGTAATCTTCAACAAAGCAGGAAAGAATATCCAATGCAAAAAGTCTGTCAACGAATGGTGTTAGGAAAACTGGACAGCAACATGCAGAAGAATGAAACTGGACCACCTTCTTACACCATACACAAAAATAAATTCAAAATGGATAGAGACCTAAATGTGAGGCAGGAAACCATCAAAATCTTAGAGGATAACACAGGTAGCAACCTCTTTGACCTTAGCTGTAGAAACTTCTTATTTGACAGGTCACTGGAGGCAAGGGAAACAAAAGCAAAAATGAGCTACTGGGACTTCATCAAGATAAAAAACTTCTGCACAGTGAAGGAAAGAATAAACAAAACTAAAAGGCAACCCACAGAATGGGAGAAAATATTTACATATCACATATCTGTTAAAGGGTTAGTATCAAAAATCTATAAAGAACTTACTAATTCAACACCCAAAAAACAAATAATCTACCTAAGAAATGGGCAGAAGACATGAATAGACATTTTTCCAAGGAAGACATCCAGATGGCTAACATATACATGAAAAGATGCTCAGCATTACTCATCATCAGGGAAATACAAGTCAAAACCGCAATGAGATACCACCTCACACCTGTCAGAATGGCTAAAATCAACACAGGAAAAAACAGGTGTTGGCGAGGATGTGGAGAAAGGGGAGCTCTCACGCACTGTTGGTGGGAATGCAAAGTGGTGCAGCCACTCTGAAAAACAGTATGGAACTTCCTCAAAATGTTAAAATAGAACTACCCTACAATCCAGAAATTGGACTACTAGGCATTTACTCAAAGGATACAAAAATATAGATTCAAAGGGATACATGCACACCATTGTTTATAGCAGCATTATCAACAATAGCCAAACTATGGAGAGATCTCAAATGTTCATTGACTAATGAATGGATAAAGAAGTGGTGTGTGTGTGTGTGTGTGTGTGTGTGTGTATGGATTCATGGTATATATATGTGTGTGTGTGTGTGTGTGTAATGGAATATTACTCGGATATCAAAAAGAATGAAATCTTGCCATTTGCAATGACATGGATGGAACTAGAGTGTATTATGCTAAGTGAAAAAAGTCAATCAGAGAAAGACAAATACCAAATGATTTCATTCATATGTGGAACTTAAGAAACAAAACAGATGAATATAGGGGAAGGGGGGAAAAAAGAAAGGGAGGCAAAACATAACAGACTCTTAACTATAGAGAACAAACAGGGTTGTTGGAGGGGAGGTGGGTGACGGATGGGTTAATGGGTGATGGGTATCAAGGAGGACATTTATTGTGATGAGCACTGGATATAATGTGTAAGTGATAAATCACTGAGTTCTACTCCTGAAACCAATATTACACTATATGCTAACTAACTAGAATTTAAATAAAAACTTGAGACATAAAAACAAACAAAATAAAGTTTAAAAATAAATAAAAATAAATGAAATGAAACAAAAAATGAATCAATAAATTAGAAAAAAAACATAATAAAAGTTAATTAAAATAAAAAATAATCTTTTCCCAGTGAACCACTTATTGTTCTGTTAAAATATATAGCTGCAATGATTGCACATTGAGAAAAGGATTTTTTTTCTGACTGTTAAGGGCACCATTTGATTCATTCCACATTATTAGGCTGTCCTGCAGATTTCTAACTAGTTATTTTATGTTCTTTTTCTCTCTTCCCCAGAGGCTCCCATCCAAGTAGCACTCACTCACAATTTAGGAAATTTTTCCTAAAGAGCCCTTAGGTTTCCTACATATCTGTTAATGGTCATGTTCACAAGGCTGAAACTCTAACTATTGATTTTATGGCATTATTTCTTAATGGATCCTTTTAGAAAGTAAGTGACTAAAAAGTACATAAGTTACCTCCATTTGAGCTTTGAAATGGGAGAGATCAAAGAAAAGGTCTTCCAGCTCCTTGGCTCCAGAGAAATGTAGCTCAGTAAATGATAATAGTTCAGCTCCTGGTACAGAATACCCTTATGATTAAAAAAAAAGTACCATTAACAATCATACCAATTTATCTGGATGAATATCCTATTAAGCAGAAAATGTTCTGAATGCTTCTTGAAAAATATATCTTAGTTGTACATGAAGGAAACTTTTTTTTCATTGCTGCAGTTCATAAGTTAATGAAAATTCTTTCTTATGGGAACGTTGGAGTGATCAAAAAGCTAAAGAAATATTTGGTGTTTAGAAATAAGCAATAAAATCTTCACTCTCTATCAGCTTGTTAAAATCAGCTAAGGCTAGTTGTGGACAAAAACCATTACTACTCGATGGATTCATGGTAACATATATGAAAATTGTTAATTATCTCAGCTTAGTACCTCCACTAGCTAATGACATAATTGTTATTATCATGTGCGCAACAGTACTCTCATAAAGAACTAAAAATAATTTTAAGAAAAAGGCACCAAAAATGCCAGCACTGAATCAATATTTAAATTATTATTTAATAATATTCAACTATTTTGTATTATGTTTCTGATACTATAGTACAGAGAGCAGAAGATTCAACTATAGTACAGAGAGCAGAAGATTCAACTATAGTACAGAGAGCAGAAGATTCATAAAGACATTAGTTCTTGACCTCTGAGGTTCAAAGTCTAGGAAAGGAGTTAGACTAAAATTGAGAATCCGAATTGCCTGTAAGAGCAGTAACAGACATATGCACAGTGCTCTGAATACAAGAAAAATATGGTTACCACCAGCAGAGTAAGGAAAGTCTTCACCATAGAGTTGACATCTGAAATGGTTATGGAAGTATGTTGAAGTATGTTAGAGACAGTAGGGAAAGGTATTCTGATAGAAAGAACAGTATGTGCAAAGATGTGAAGTTGTGAAGGAGCATAGTGTGTTCAGGGAAAACTAGTGTCTAGCAAAATGCTGAGCACATAGTAGGTGTTCAATAAATATCTCTGGAATGAGTTAGTTAAAGGTAAAAGTATGAAGTTATATTTGGCTGGAACATAAACAGTTTTTATGAATAATAGGAAGCAATTTTGAAGAAATAAATAAATGTAGGCAAGTAGTGATAGTCAATTTTCAAGGACCATTATTCTTGCAGTATATAGTACTGTAAGAATTATTTTACTGAAATGAATCAAAGTTTAGATATGGAGGCACTTTGATCCAGCTATCTATTTCTGCATTAAAAATTTTCAAACTTAATGGCTTAAAATACCAAAAGCATTTATTTTGCTCACAAATTTGCAATTTTGGGTAGAGCTTAGAAAGAGAAAGCTACTCTCTGCTCCACTCAGCATCCACAGAGGCCGACGTGGATCTGAAAGCTTGCTTACTTACGTATCTCTCAGTTGATCCTGGCTATCAGCTGGGACTTTCAGTGGGGCTGTCAACCAAAACTATATACATGACCCTCCGCTTAACCTGGGCTTCTCACAACATGGTGGTTGGGCCCCAAGAGAGAGGCAGGCAGAAACTATATACTTTTTAGATCTAGCCTTGGAAGTTACATGGTATCATATCTGCTTACTCTTTTGGTCAAAGCAGATTCAACCCCTTCTGAGTTGAAAGAGAAAGAAAATAAATTCCTAGTCTTTTTTTTTTTAGAGAGAGAGTGAGAGAGCACACACGAGTGGTTGAGGGTGGGTGCAGAGGGAGAGGGAGAGAGAATCCCATGCAGGCTCCATGCCCAGCGCAGAGCATGACACTGGGCTCAGTCTCAAGACCCTGAGATCATGACCTGAGCCAAAATCAAGACCCGGGTGCTTAACCGACTGAGCCAAGAAGGCAAACCAATCCCTAGTCTCGATGGTGATATAGCAAGGATTACAAGAGCATGTAAGGCCAGAAATACTGCTTTAAATATTTTTGGAAAATGAAATCTACCACAAATGTTTTTTCCTCATCCATATAATAAAGAGTAAAAATGACATCAACAAAATAGGAGTCTAACTTTTTTTAGTGGACTCAACAGTAAAGACCACAAAATTCATCTTGTTTGGTTAGCTGAGGACTTATCAATTATCTTATTATATTATAATTGCCAATTTACTAATCTGATATTTTAAGCTTCATTAGAGCGGAAAATGAGTCTTTTGATTAATCATTGTATCTATAACACCTGGTGGTATCCTGGCATTTTTTATGGATATTTAATTGATATTTGTTAAATAAACGAATGCACAAGTATATATAAACTTAACATTTTCAATCACTACCTCCTATATAACAGATTTCCATAGTAAGGTCTTTTTACATTGAATATATTTTAGAAGCCTAATACCAATTTTGATATCAATGTAATTTCTAGAGGTGATTCACTCAAAGGTGATGATAATTAAACGTTTTAAAGGATTATAGTCTTGCCAAAATGAGGGAGACCGGGATTGTCAATAGCAAACAGTCAGCATTTTTCTTATTCCTTAGTAAAAGGAATTGGCCATCTGAAATCAGAGCAAGTTTTTAAAAATAAGATAGGTTCAAAAAGGTTGACTTGCTCTTTTAAAAAATTTGCTCACCTTCTTCCAGTAGCTAAAATATACCCTTGAGTTAATTCAGTTACTGTGAATACAATAAATACCTTTGACCGATTACTTATTTGTAATTTACTTTAAATGTACTTAAGACAGAAGACTCAAAAAGCTCGATATATTAATGTTACTCCTGTCTTTTTAAAAAAAGATTTTATTTATTTGAGGGAGAGAGAATGAGAAAGAGAGAGAACAGGAGAGGGGGGAGGGTCAGAGGGAGAAGCCGACTCCCCACTGTGCAGAGAGCCCAATGCGAGACTCGATCCCAGGACTCCAGGATCATGACCTGAGCCAAAGGCAGTCGCTTAACCAACTGAGCCACCCAGGCACCCAATGTTACTCCTGTCTTACAGTTGCTGCACATATGCCTGATTTATGTTGAATAGTCCCCCTCCCTCCCTCTCCCCTCAGCTCAGTGGAAACATATGGAAATTGACAAGAACTTGATCTGGTAACAGCAGAAAAAAATTCTTTCCATTTTGTGGTTTGTGAGATGCATCAGACTTTCATCTCCTCACATGTTAAAGCATAGAATGTATTAATTGGAAGATTTACATTCTGTGCTACATTTATTAGACTTTTGAATGATTTACTTTGAAACGCTGCATGAAGTTTGGTTTCCTAATCAATAAATGTTTAATCTAATTTCATAAGCTATCACGAAGGAGGCTTGTAAGTTTCAATTCCCTTCAATAATATTTATAGCTAACAAGGATGAAATTACATTGTAAGCAAATTTGGAGGAGCACGTGATAAGGTTTGAATGCTTTTCATTTTGAATATGGAAAGACAAGTTTGACTGTCGTCAGTAAATTTCCTATAGCCCCTTACCTCCTCAAAGCTAGTGAATACTGAGTGGCACAGATGTTGACTATGCAAACATATGAGTTAGTCCTAAAATGACAACAGTAAAGTGATTTGTTAAATTTCTGGTAAATTCTTATGAATATAGCATTAGCACAAGGGTAGTAGAACAAGGAGAACCTGCCTTGGCTTTGTCATTTGCCTAGTTTTGCACTAGGCAAGTAACTTGACTTCTCTGGGCCTCAGTTTCATTATGTATGTAAGTTGAAGTCAATATGGTCATCCCTATGTTCTCCTCTAGCTTTTGACATTTTATGCCTCTATTACACAAAATAGATAATAAATGTATATTCAGTGTTTGAAGACTAAATGAATAAGTGAACATACTTAGTCCAACATCATTTCATATTTCCCCCAAACAACACATTGTTTAAACTGTTGTGTATATGTCATATAAATATAAATTCAGAGCTACCAGGTGAGCTTTTCCAGAAGAATTTTTTGATAATTACAGAGAGAATTCTCCAGTGGCATAGAGAGTACTTAATATTCATAAACATAAACACCCAGAAAAAAAAATGGGGACTTTTTATGCTAAAAGAAAAATGAAACTAAATATACATTTTAATGCAAGAAAAAAGATTGTAACTCAACCATACTATTGCCTATAAATTATAATGCATGTTTTATCTTTATTGTGATATAGCTTACATTCCATAAAATTTGTCTGTTGAAAGTACATAATTCTTAGTAAGTCTACTGAGCTGTGTCACCATCACATTCCAGTTTTAGAAGATTTCCATTAACCCCCCCCCAAAATTCCCACAACCCTGTTTTCAGTCAGTCCTCTTATTTACCCTCAGTCCCAGTTAAATCGCTGGTCTGATTTCTGTGTCTACAGAATTGTTCTAGACATTTCACATAAATGGAATCAATATGTATTCTTCAGCATCTGGGTTCTTTTACTTAGCGTAATATTTCTGAGAATCATCCATGTTGTAGCAATTATCAGTACTTCATGCCTTTTTATCGTTAAATAATATTCCATGGTATGAGTGTTCCACATTTTTTAATCCATTCACCAGTTGGATATTTTCATATTTTTGACTATTTTGAATAATGTTGTTATAACATGCATATACAAATCTTTGTGTGAACATATTTTTTCATTTCTCTTGGGTAGATTCTTAGGAGTAGAATTTCAAGATTGTATGATAAGTTTATGTTTAGCTTTTCAATGCTATGCCAAATTGTTTTCCAAAGTGTCTGTAGCATTTTACATTCTCACCAGCAATATATGAGGGTCCCAGTTTCTCCACACCCCTGTCAACATTTGTTATCTCTTTGATGATAGCCATTCTAGTGAGAGAAAAATAGTATTTCGTTGAAGTTTTAGTTTATATTTCACTAATGACTAGTATCGTTGAGCATCTTTTCATATGCTTGTGGCCATTTGTATATGAAGAGAATAATAAAGCAGGGTAATTGGGAAAAGAAGGAGGGAGGTGGGGGCAGTGTTACTATTTTAAAAAGGAATCAGTGATGATCTCTCCAATAAGGAAGTACGTGGGAAGAAATCTTAAAGAAATAAGGAAAAGCATTCCAGGTAGAGGGAACAAGTGCAAATGGCTGGGAGGGAGAGCAAGTTTCATACATTCTAAGTAAACAAGGGAGACGCTATAGATGGGGCGCCTGGGTGTCTCAGTCAGTTAAGCATCTGCCTTCAGCTCCGGTCATGATCCCAGAGTCCTGGGATCGAGCCCCGCATCAAGCCTCCCATCGGACTCCTTGCTCAGCCGGGGAGTCTGCTTCTCCCTTTCCCTCTCCCCCTCCCCCTCCTTGTGCTCTCTCTCTCTCTCTCTCTCTCTCTCTCTCTCTCATGCTCTCTCTCTCAAATAAATAAATAAAATATTAAAAAAAAACACTGTAGATGGAGCAAAGTGGAAGAGGGGTGAAGTGACAGAAGATGAAATCAGAAAGGAAACAGAGTTGGGTTGGCAGGAGTGCAGATCATCTAGGGTTTTAAAATTTATCAAAAGGATCGGGCTTCAGTAGATTAATTTATACTAATTCAACCCAAAAAAACTTATGTTAAAAAAATTCTAAATGATAATTTGTGGATTTATACTGAGTTAACTGACAAAATTATTTCTGTCTGTAAATTAGTATATTCAATCTCCTAGGAACTGTGAAGCCTGTATATAGATAATGAACAATAAAGGCTCTTGAACTCAGCTACCTAATCATTCCTGGATACTCAGTTGTGTGAGGCAAATTGCTAGCAATATCCAGGAAATAAAATGTTCCAAGTGCAGTCTCTGCACTTATCACAGCAAAATGGTTCCTCTGGCCTGGTTGCTGGATAGAGAAAATTCTGGGGCCTCATCTGAAGAAGGACCCTGTTGCGGTCCAGTCTCTAGGTAATTTGTTTACCATTAGGACTTGTGAAAAGGGATATTTCAGCATTCTTGTCATTTGCATTTTCCTATTAATGAGTCTGAGAATCTTTTCATACAGTTCTTGGTCATTTGAATTTGCTCTTCCATGATTCATGTATTTAACCAATCCCTTACCTATTTTTATTATTGTTTGTCTTCATGCTATCAAATGTAAGAGATGATTATATACTGTAAATTTTTTTCCATTTAATCATTTTTTTATTGTTTTTTGTTAGGTTAATCACCATCATTAGTTTTTGATGTAGTGTTCCATGATTCATAGTTTGTGTATAACACCCAGTGCTCCATGCAGAACGTGCCCTCTTTAATACCCATCACCAGGCTAACCCATTCTCCCACACCTTTCCCCTCTAGAACCCTCAGTTTGTTATTCAGAGTCCATCGTCTCTCATGGTTCATCTCCTCCTCCGATTTCCCCCCCTTCATTCTTCCCTCCAGCTATCTTCTTCTTCATCTTTTTTTTTTTTATTAACATATAATGTATTATTTGTTTCAGAGGTACAGATTTGTGATTCAACAGTCTGGCACAATTCAGAGCGCTTACCAGAGCACATACCCTCCCCAGTGTCTATCACCCAGTCACCCCATCCCTTCCACCCCACCCCCCACTCCAGCAACCCTCAGTTTGTTTCCTGCGATTAAGAATTCCTCATGTCAGTGAGATCATATGATACATGTCTTTCTCTGTTTGACTTACTTCGCTCAACATAATACCCTCCAGTTCCATCCACGTTGTTGCAAATGGCAAGATCTCATTCCTTTTGATGGTTGCATAATATTCCATTGTATATATATACCACATCTTCTTCATCCATTCGTCTGTTGATGGACATCTTGGCTCTTTCCATACTTCGGCTATTGTGGACATTGCTGCTATAAACATCGGAGTGCACGTACCCCTTTGGATCCTTACATTTGTATCTTTGAGGTAAATACCCAGTAGTGCAATTGCTGATTGTATGGTAACTCTGCTTTCAACTTTTTGAGGAACCTCCATACCCTTTACCAGAGTGGCTGCATCAGCTTGCATTCCCACCAACAGTGTAGGAGGGTTCCCCTTTCTCCGCATCCTTGCCAACATCTGTCATTTCCTGACTTGTTAATTTTAGCCATTCTGACTGGTGTGAGGTGATATCTCATTGAGGTTTTGATTTGGATTTCCCTGATGCTGAGCGATGGTGAGCACTTTTTTGTGTGTCTGTTGGCCATTTGGATGTCTTCTGTGGAAAAATGTCTGTTCATGTCTTTGGCCCATTTCTTGATTGGATCATTTGTTCTTTGGGTGTTGACTTTGATGAGTTCTTTATACATTTTGGATACTAGCCCTTTATCTGATATGTCATTTGCAAATATCTTCTACCATTCTGTCGCTTGTCTTTTGGTTTTGTTGACTGTTTCTTGTGCTGTGCAAAAGCTTTAATCTTGATGAGGTCCCAATAGTTCATTTTTGCCCTTGCTTCCCTTGCCTTTGGCGATGGTTCTAGGAAGAAGCTGCTGTGGCTGAGGTCGAAGAGGTTGCTGCCTGTGTTCTCCTTTAGGATGTTGATGGACTCCTGTCTCACATTTAGGTCTTTCAAACATTTTGAGTCTATTTTTGTGTGTGGTGTAAGGAAATGGTCCAGTTTCATTCTTCTGCATGTGGCTGTCCAATTTTCCCAACACCATTTGTTGAAGAGACTGTCTTTTGTCCATTGGACATTCTTTCCTGCTTTGTTGAAGATGAGTTGACCATAGAGTTGAGGGTCCATTTCTGGGCTCTCTGTTCTGTTCCATTGATGTAGGTGTCTGTTTTTGTGCCACTACCATACTGTCTTGATGATGACAGCTTTGTAATAGAGCTGGAAATCCGGATTTGTGATGCCACCAGCTTTGCTTTTCTTTTTCAACATTCCTCTGGCTATGCGGTGTCTTTTCTGGTTCCATGCAAATTTTAGGATTATTTGTTCCATTTCTTTGAAAAAAGTGGATGGTATCTTGATAGGGATCGCATTGAAATGTGTAGATTGCTCTAGGAAGCATTGACATCTTCACAATATTTGTTCTTCCAATCCATGAGCATGGAACGTTTTTCCATTTCTTTGTGTCGTCCTCAATTTCTTTCATGAGTATTTTATAGTTTTCGGAGTACAGATCCTTTGCCTCTTTGGTTAGATTTATTCCTAGGTATCTTATGATTTTGGGTGCAGTTGTAAACAGGATCAACTCCTTAATTTCTCTTTCTTCTGTCTTGTTGTTGGTGTATAGGAATGCCACTGACTTCTGTGCATTGATTTTATATCCTGCCACTTTACTGAATTCCTGTTTGAGTTCTAGCAGTTTTGGGGTGGAGTCCTTTGAGTTTTCCACATAAACTATCATATCATCTGGAAAGAGTGAGAGTTTGACTTGTTCTTTGCTGATTTGGATGCCTTTGATGTCTTTTTGTTGTCTGATTGCTATGGTTAGGACTTCTAATACTATGTTGAATAGCAGTGGTGATAGTGGACGTCCCTGCCGCATTCCTGACCTTAGGGGGAAAGCTCTCAGTTTTTCCCCATTGAGAATGATATTGGTTTGGGTTTTTCATAGATGGCTTTTATAATATTGAGGTATGTACCCTCTAGGCCTATACTCTGAAGAGTTTTGATCAAGAAAGGATGCTCTGCTTTGTCAAATGCTTTTTCTGCATCTATTGAGAAGATCATATGATTCCTCTGTTTTTTCTTTGTTAATGTATTGTATCACATTGATTGGTTTGCGGATGTTGAACCAACCTTGCAGCCCAGGGATAAATCCCACTTGGTCGTGGTGAATGATCCTTTTAATGTACTGTTATATCCTATTGGCTAGTATTTTGGTGAGAATTTTTACATCCATGTTCATCAAGGTTATTGGTCTGTAATTCTCCTTTTGATGGGGTCTTTGGTTTTGGGATCAAGGTAATGGTGGCCTCATAAAACGAGTTTGGAAGTTTTTCTTCCATTTCTATTTTTTGGAACAGTGTCAGAAGAATAGGTATTAATTCTTCTTTAAATGTTTGGTAGAATTCCCCTGGAAAGCCATCTGGCCCTGGGCTTTTGTTTGTTGGGAGATTTTTGATGACTGCTTCAATTTCCTTAGTGGTTATGTGTCTGTTCAGGCTTTCTATTTCTTCCTGGTTCAGTTTTGGTAGTTGATACATCTCTAGGAATGCATCCATTTCTTCCAAGTTACCTAATTTGCTGGCATAGAGTTGCTCATAATATGTTCTTGTAATTGTTTGTATTTCTTTGGTGTTGGTTGTGATCTCTCCTCTTTCATTCATGATTTTGTTGATTTGGGTCATTTCTCTTTTTTTTTTTGATAAGTCTGGCCAGGGGGTTATAAATGTTGTTAATCCTTTCAAAGAACCAGCTCCTAGTTTCGTTGATCTGTTCTACTGTTCTTTTGGTTTCCATTTCATTGATTTCTGCTCTGGTCTTTATTATTTCTCTTCTGCTGCTGGGTTTTGGCTTTATTTGCTGTTCTTTCTCCAGCTCCTTTAGGTGTAGGGTTAGGTTGTGTATTTGAGACCTTTCTTGTTTCTTGAGAAAGGCTTGTATTGCTATATGCTTTCCTCTTAGGACTGCTTTTGCTGCATCCCAAAGATTTTGAACAGTTGTTTTCATTTTCATTTGTTTCCATGAATTTTTTAAATTCTTCTTTAATTTCCTGGTTGACCCATTCATTATTTTGTAGGATGCTCTTTACCCTCCATGTATTTGAGTTCTTTCCAACTATCCTCTTGTGAAGCATTGTGGTCTGAAAATATGCAGGGAATGATCCCAATCTTTTGGTACTGGCTGAGACTTCATTTGTGACCTAGGATGTGATCTATTCTGGAGAATGTTCCATGGGCACTAGAGAAGAATGTGTATTCCGTTGCTTTGGGGTGGAATGTTCTGAATATATCTTTGAAGTCCATTTGGCCCAGTGTGTCATTTAAAGTCTTTATTTCCTTGTTGATCTTTTGCTTAGATGATCTGTCCATTTCAGTGAGGGGGGTGTTAAAGTCCCGCACTATTATTGTATTGTTGTCAATGTGTTTCTTTGCTTTTGTTATTAATTGCCTTATATAATTGGCTGCTCCCATGTTAGGGGCATAGATATTTACAATTGTTAGATCTTCTTGTTGGATAGACCCTTTAAGTAGGATATAATGTCCTTCCTCATCTCTTATTACAGTCTTTGGTTTAAAATCTAATTTGCCTGATATAAGGATTGCCACCCCAGCTTTCTTTTGGTGTCCATTAGCATGGTAAATGGTTTTCCACCCCTTCACTTTCAATCTGGGGGTGTCTTTGGGTCAAAAATGAGTCTCTTGCAGACAGCATATTGATGGGTCTTGTTTTTTATCCAATCTGATAGCCGCTGTCTTTTGATTGGGGCATTTAGCCCATTTACATTCAGGGTAACTATTGAAAGATAGGAATTTAGTGCCATTGTATTGCCTGTAGGGTAACTGTTACTGTATATTTTCTGTGTTCCTTTCTGGTCTATGTTTCTTTTAGGCTCTCTCTTTGCTTAGAGGACCCCTTTCAATATTTCTTGTAGTGCTGGTTTTGTGTTTGCAAATTCCTTTAGTTTTTGTTTGTCCTGGAAGCTTTTGATATCTCCTATTTTCAGTGACAGCCTAGCTGGATATCGTATTCTTGGCTGCATATTTTTCTCATTTAGTGCTCTGAATCTATCATGCCAGTCTTTTCTGGCCTGCCAGGTCTCTGTGGATAGGTCTCTTGCCAATCTAATGTTTCTACAATTGTAGGTTACAGATCTCCTCCTGAGCTGCTTTCAGGATTTTCTCTTTGTCTCTGAGACTCGTAAGTTTTACTATTAGATGTTGGGGTGTTGACTTATTTTTATTGATTTTCAGAGGGGTTCTCTGTGCTTCCTGGATTTTGATGCCTATTTCCTTCCCCAAATTAGGGAAGTTCTCTGCTATAATTTCCTCCAATGTACCTTCTGCCCTTCTCTTTCTTTCTTCTTCTTCTGGGATCCCAATTATTCTAATATTGTTTCGTCTTATGGTATTACTTATCTCTCAAATTCTGCCTTCGTGATCCAGCAGTTGTTTATCTCTCTTTTTCTCAGCTTCTTTATTTTCCATCATTTGGTCTTCTATATCACTAATTCTCTCTTCTGCCTCATTTATCCTAGCAGTTAGAGCCCCCATTTTTGATTGTACCTCATTGATAGCCGTTTTGATTTCAACTTGGTTAGATTTTAGTTCTTTTATTTCTCCAGAAAGGGTTTCTCTGATAACTTCCATGCTTTTTTCAAGCCCAGCTAGTATCTTTAAAATCATCATTCTGAACTCTAGTTCCAACATCATATTAATGTCTGTACTGAGTAGGTCCCTGGCAATCGGTACTGCTTCTTGTTCATTTTGTTGAGGTGAATTTTTGTCTTGTCATTTTGTCCAGAGGAGAACAGATGAATGAGAGAACAAAATGCTAACAGGGTAACAACGTCCCCAGAAAATAAACTCTAAACAAATCAGAAAAGACCTGAAACCAGGGGAGAAGAAAGGGAAAGAGAAAAAAGAAAAAGAAAAAGATAAAAACAAACAAAAATGGAACAAAACAAAAAAAACAGAACATGATCACATATGATCAGGCTGGTGCATAGATCAGTGCCACACACTAGATTTGGGGTGTATTTTGGTCTGTTAGAAGAAAGTGCCTCCCAAAATTTTAAAGAAAGAAAAAATTATATATGTACCAAAATAAGGGTTAATATGATGAAGGGATGGAATATGACTATAAAGATGAAAATTATAAAAAATTTTATAAAAGGAATTGATAAGGTAAGAAGTTGTTTGAAAAAAGAAAGAAGAGGGCGCCTGGGTGGCTCAGTTGGTTAAGCGACTGCCTTTGGCTCGGGTCATGATCCTGGAGTCCCTGGATCAAGTGCCGCATTGGGCTCCCTGCTCGGTGGGGAGTCTGCTTCTCCCTCTGACCCTCCCCCCTCTCATGTGCTCTCTCTAATTCTCTCTCTTTCAAGTAAATAAATAAAATCTTTAAAAAAAAAGAAAAGAAAAAAGAAAGAAGAGGATTTAAAAAAAAGGGGGGGGAGAGAATGTGATCAGGCAGGAGACTAGAACAAAGCCATACACTAGAGATTTAGGGTATATTTTGATCTGTTAGAAGAAACTGTATCTCAAAATTTTAGAGAGAGAACAACTTATATATATATGCCAAAAATAAGGGTAACTACCATGAAGGGATAGAATATGACTCTAAAAATGAAAAATAAAAATATTTTTTTAAAAGGGATTGATAAGTTGTTGGTTGAAAAAGAGAAAAAGAAAAATTAAAAAAAAAGACATTTAAAAAAAATTAACTTTGAAAGACTAAAGAATCATGGGAAAAAGGCCATGAATTCTATGTGCAGTATTCCCCTAGAGCTGGAGTTCTGCCATTCTCATTGATCGGTAAACTTGGTTTTGGCTGGCTGTGCTTGCTGTTCTTCTGGGGGAGGGGCCTGTAGCCATGGTTCCCAAATTTCTTTCCTGGAGGCAGAATTGCCCCACCCTTGCCAGTCTGGGCTAAGTAATCTGCTCGGGTTTGCTCTCAGGTAGCTTTTGTTCCCTGCAAGCTTTCTGTACAGTTTTGGAGGATGAGAGGGAAAATGATGGCCTCCCAATCTCCGCCCTGGAGGAGATGAGAACTCGGGGCCCCACTCCTCAGTGAGCCCCAGAGAAAAGCAGTCAATCACTCCCATCTCCCCGGTCTCCGGCTGTACTCCATGCTCACCCGGCCTGTGACCGAGCGTATCTCTGGCCTCCGACGCCATGTGGAGTCTTCAAACCCAGCAAATCCCTGCAGTGCGCTGCCATGCCACTCCTCCTGGGGGAGGAAGAGGAGTCTCCCCGGATCTGCCACTTGTTGTGTCCCTGCTGGAGGAGCAATGGCCCGACTGTGCCATGGATCACGGTTTATGACAACCCCGAGCTGAGAGCCTGCGCCTTGGCTCCATCTCTGCAGCCAGCTTCCTTGCTCCAATACCTGGGAGCTCTGCTGCACTCAGGCACCCCAGGGTCTTTCTGTGACCCCAAGAGTCCTGAGACTACACTGTCCCATGAGGGATCCACCCCCTGCTTAGCCACTGGAGCGACCTCCCTCAGTGGAGCAGACTTCTAAAAGTTCCAATTTTGCGCTCCGGGGCTCTATCACTTGCCAGAAGCGGGCGACGGAGCCCCCTCCCCTGCCATCTATCCTCCCGAATATCACCTCAGATTCACTTCTCCGCATGGCCTACCTTCCAGAAAGTGGTCGCTTTTCTGTTCAGAGAGTTGTTGCTATTCTGTTCTTTGATCTCCTGTTGAGTTCATAGGTGTTCAGATGGTTTGATCCCTATCCAGCTGAATTCCTGGGACCAGATGAAATCCAGGTCTCCTACTCCTCCTCCATCTTGCTTCTCCCCCTATAGTGTAAATTTTAAGGCTTTGTTTTTTCATATAAACTGAGGTTTTCTTCTAATCAACCATGAAATTGACTTCACTCATGGTATCTTCATTGAATTTCTTTCCAATGTTTCTCTAATCAAATTTAAATATGTACTTTTCTTCCTCAGGTTCTGGATATACTATCTTATTTTAAGAGCCTTCAGATTTGTAGATTATACAAATATCATACAGACATTTTTTATAATTTTTTTTAAAGATTTTATTTATTTAACAGAGAGAGAGTGAGAGAGAGAGAGCCCAAGCAGGGGGAGCAGCAGAGGGAGAGAGAGAAGCAGGCTTTCCACTGAGCATGGAGCTGGATACAGGGCTCAATCCCAGAACCCTGGGATCATGACCTGAGCCAAAGGCAGATGCATAACCAACTGAGCCACCCAGGCGTTTCTCTACAGACATTTTCCCTAAGATTATTGTTTTCTTGTGTTTTACTTACTAAGTGATTATTTATGTATTTATTCGCCTCTGTGTGGTGTATGTATGTATATTTACGTATAAGAATACAGGGGAGGAGCACCTGAGTGCCTCAGTCAATTAAGCCTCTGACTCTTGTTTTCTACTCAGGTCATGATCTCAGGGCCATGAGATCCAGCCCAGCATCAGGCTCGACACCCAGTATGGAGTCAGCTTGAGATTCTCTCTCTCCCTCTGGCCTTGCTCCCACTCGCTTACATACACACACTCTCTCTCTCTCTCTAAAATAAATAAATAAATCTTTAAAAAAAATAGAGGTGAGATCAAACTCTCTTTTCTTCCAGGAGAGACATTTTTTTTAATTTTTTTATTTTTATGTTAATCACCATACATTACATCATTAGTTTTTGATGTAGTGATCCATGATTCATTGTTTGTGCATAACACCCAGTGCTCCATGCAGAATGTGCCCTCTTTAATACCCATCACCAGGCTAACCCATCCTCCCACCCCCTTCCCCTCTAGAACCCTCAGTTTGTTTTTCAGAGTCCATCGTCTCTCATGGTTCGTCTCCCCCTCCGATTTCCCCCCCTTCATTCTTCCCCTCCTGCTATCTTCTTCTTTTTTTTTTAACATATATTGCCTTATTTGTTTCAGAGGTACAGATCTGAGATTCAATAGTCTTGCACAATTCAGAGCGCTTACCAGAGCACATACCCTCCCCAGTGTCTATCACCCAGTCACCCTATCCCTCCCACCCCACCCCCCACTCCAGCAACCCTCAGTTTGTTTCCTGAGATTAAGAATTCCTCATATTAGTGAGATCATATGATACATGACTTTCTCTGTTTGACTTATTTCGCTCAGCATAATACCCTCCAGTTCCATCCACGTCACTGCAAATGGCAAGATTTCATTCCTTTTGATGGCTGCATAATATTCCATTGTATATATATACCACCTCTTCTTTATCCATTCATCTGTCGATGGACATCTTGGCTCTTACCACAGTTTGGCTATTGTGGACATTGCTGCTATAAACATCGGGATGCATGTACCCCTTCGGATCCCTACTTTTGTATCTTTGGGGTAAATACCGAGTAGTGCAATTGCTGGATCATATAGTAGCTCTATTTTCAACTTTTTGAGGAACTTCCATACTGTTTTCCAGAGTAGCTGCACCAAGGAGAGACAATTTTAATACTACTATTGGTAAACATCATTTCACAGTGAACAGAATAGTACCTTTACCTTATACACACTCACATACACATGCTGTAGCCTATAACTAAAACTTCTTTTATGTTTTACTATTTTCTTCACACATTCCTAAGCCAATATTATGTTCTTGAATATTTTTTCTTTTAAAAAAAGTGTAGATTAGGATGCCTGGGTAGCTCAGTCAGTTAAGTGACTGCCTTTGGCTCAGGTCATTATCCTGGAGTCCTAAGATCAAGTCCTGCATCGGGTTCCTGGCTCAGCGGGGGGCTTGCTTCTCCCTCTGACCTTCTCCCCTCTCATGCTGTTTCTCACTCTCTCTCTTTCTCAAATAAATAAATAAATAAATCTTTAAAAGAAAATTGTAGGTTACTTCAATCCAATTCCAAAGAAACATTTCAGGGCCTCTAACTAAAATTTCTCATAATTCATATATTAACTTGAGAAGAATTCTCACTTTCATGATATTAAGCATTCCCATTAGGAACATGGTAAATCTTTCCTTTAGTCTACATCTTGATTAGTTCCCTTCAGAAATATTTTATGGATGTCTTCATATAGGCCTCATACTGCTCTTGTTAAGATTATTTCTAATTATTTTATAGTTTTTGCTGCTATTTCAAATAGGATAACTCCATTTATATTTATAGCTATTACATCAAATATAATAAAAAGGTGTCGGTGATTTTTAAGGTACATGGCCACTTAGAAAATTTCCCTTAAAGTGACTAGAAGACTTTTAGCTTTTTCAGGTTTCAATTTTTAGCAAAAATATGGATAATCTCATTCTTCTTTTCCAATATTAATATTATATTAATGTTCTTATTACATTTGCTAAAATGTATTTTTTTAATTTGAATAATACTAAAATGGGCTTCTTATTGTTCATAAGTAAAAGCTACCCTTTTGAAGTAATTTCTTATTTTAGTCAGGGTTTATGAAGAATATCTGCTATATTTTGTCAAATAACTTTCAGGATCTAGCACCATTTTCTCCATTGTTATCTTGGTATCATGAAATGTGTTTTTCTTGATTTTGTACTTACTCTCATATTCTTGTACTTAACCCTCATAATCCTATCTGTGAATATCTCACTTCTAAATTCCAATTGATAATACTTTATTTGCATCCTATAAAGTATCATTAAGCTATATTTTCTTTCTTTGTATGTTTTTTATCATGTTTTGATTTAATATTATTTTTTTTTTTTTTTTTTTTTTTTTTTAAAGATTTTTTTTTTTTTTATTCATGAGAGACAGAGCGAGAGAGAAAGGCAGAGGGAGAAACAGGCTCCCAAGGAGCAGGGAGCCCGATGCGGGACTCGATCCCAGGACCCTGAGATCATGACCTGAGCCGAAGGCAGACGCTTAACCATCTGAGCCACCCAGGCGCCCTGATTTAATATTATTTTGTTTTATACAATGAAGTTAGGAGCTCCCTCATTTTCTTAATGTAATTTAAGTAAATTAAAACTATGCTCTAAAAATTAGAGAAAACTCATCTTTGAAACTCTTTGCTCACAATTCTTCATTTAGAGATATATTTTAAATCTCCTTTCCAATCTATTTAACAATGATTGACTTCTCAAGTTTTCTACTTATTCATGAGTCTATGTTGGTAATTTATCTTTTTGCTAGGAAAACATCTACATAATCTAGGTTTTCAAATTGGTTAGAATATTCTTATAATTTTTTAAATCTCATTTGTATCTGGATTATATCTCCATTTTCATCCTAATATATGTTTTTTGCTTCCCTTTTTCCTTAATTGAGCTTTATATTATAATTTATATTATTGATCTTTTAAAGAATCAGTTTTCAGATTTACTTATGGTTTTTTCAATTTTATTTTCTCAGATTATAGATTTATGTATTGTTTCCACTACTTTGTCTTAGCATATTTTGTTTGTTTTGTCTGATTTATCAAGATAAATACTAAGTTCCTGTACCTTTTGTCTTTCTTCTTTAATAATGAAGCCATTTAAAGATGTAAAATTTTCTGAGAATAGCTTTAACTGTGTCCCATGGGTTTTAGTATAAAGGATGTTCTTTTTATAACTTTCTAGCTAGTTTGTAACTTCACTTTTGAATTCGTGTTTCATCTAAGAATTAAGAGACTATTTCTTAAATTCCAAGTAACTAATTTTTCAGATCTTCTAGATTATTAGATTAACTATCTGAGAATGTGATCTTAAAATCTCTAAAATGTTTTCATTTATTCTTTGTCAGCAAGCAGAAGACAGATTTTAAAAATAAATAAATAAATAAATAAATTGTTATTTTGCCTATTTGTGAAATGCAAAGTTCTCTGAATTCTCTCTCTCTCGCCCCAATCTTTTTTTTTCTCCTCTACACACACACTCAAGTGTGATTATGTTATTAAATTTCTTCTCATCTTAACTTCTTTTTGTTTACCTGACTTGACCTTATCTATGTGAAACCAAATATCCTAATTTAATTGTATTTTTTAATCTCCTTAAATTCTCCTCGTGTTTCTAATACATTTCCTTTGTATAATCAGCTGCTATGTTGCTTGACAATACAAGTTTATACTGTTACTTTAACTTCATCAAGGATTGCATTTTTATTAACATTTATTTTTTATTATTATACAATGTTCTTTTTATCCCATTTAACCCCAAATTCCCAACTTGTCTGATATCAGCTTTGTTCTTCTTTCATTTTAGTTTGTCTGGTGCACCTCCGCCCATTCCCCTTTTCTTTTTTTTTTCTTCTTTTTAAAGATTTTATTTATTTATTTGACAGAGAGAGAATGCACAAGCAGGGGGAATGGCAGCAAAGGGAGAAACAGGCTCCCCGCTGAGCAGGGAGCCCGATGTGGGGCTCCGCGTTGGTGGTATAGTGGTGAGCATAGCTGCCTTCCGATGTGGGGCTCCATTGCAGGACCCTGGGATCATGACCTGAGCCAAAGGCAGACACTTAACCGCTTAACCGACTGAGCCACCCAGGCGTCCCTCTCCTTTTCTCTTTAAAAACACTTATGTGGGGGGGGCACCTGGCTGGCTCAGTCAGTAGAGCATGCGACTCTTAATCTTGGGGTTATAAATTCAAGCCCCACATTGGGTGTAGAGATTACTTAAAAATAAAATCTTATAAAAAACAAAACCCCACTTTTGTATGCATAAACATATTTGTAGGATTTTAATTGCATAACGTTTTTCCCATTTTTGTGAAATTTTTACCATAGTTTATTTTATTTATTTATTTGATCAAATTAATGTTGATTATTTTCCTAAGTTACTTGGCTCCCTCATCCCCCCCTCTTTTTTGTGTCTTTATCCATATTATCTCCTATCAATATGAGCCTTCCCTGCTTCCCACCCTATAACCCATGTTAGAAATCTAGAATTTGTTAGTCTACATTTTTCTTCATGCTGAGCATCATACACAAACCCAATATAGTCATGCATACAAACTTATAATTATCTAGATTTTCCATTGTTTGTTTTATAAAAATGCAATCACATTATACACAATTCTCAGCATCTTGCTTCTTTTACTCATTAATACCTCATAGAAATACCTCCAGGTCAACTTATATAGCTTGTATTCATTTCCTTTAATTTTGCATAAACTTCCAAAGCATAGATATTATACAATTCATTCAATAATGTCTCTATTCATTACACATTGTTTTTTCTCTTTTCTATTTTTCATAATTTTTTTTTGCTTATTTGGTCCAATTACTGTTATCTTTTTCTCTTGTCGATTTAGAAGTTCTACTGAAATTTTACCATCTACTAATGGTTACCCATCACTTTCCAAGAGCACTTTTTTCTCCAGTGCATTCCTTTCCCTTTGCTTTCAGTTCCAAGTGATACCACCGCCACAGTTTGTGGGGAACATGCTGTATCTGGCCCTGTGAGCAGGAAATGTACCAGCTTCAGACTTTTTGGTTACCTATTGAGTCCTTGAGAGAAAACCCCTCTGCTCCCATCTGTTATAAAGGTTAATGTCTTTCTAGTTGAAGAGATAAAGAGGACTCTCCCAAAGTCCTCTCCTTTTTGGGAACCACTTGGTTAACTGAGGGACCTATAGGTTCCTGAGGGACCACAAATGTGGTTGGACAGATGCTGGCTTTCTTCTTTGTGCTCCACACATCTCAGTGAACCAAACTCTTCAGGAAGCACAAAGCTCTAATTTGTCCAAGATATCTTCTCTCTAGGATTCAAGATTAGGCAGGCCCAGATAATAGTAAAGCCCTGCAGATGTGCCTTCTGCCAGGACCTCAGCAAAGCCAAAGCCTGGTTCTCCCCTTCAGGCTCACTTGTCTTTGGAAGGTGCTCCACTGAGGATGAGTATTTGTAAGGGAAGGCCAAGGGCAGCAGAAACATGCACTTAGCATGCCACTGTCTCTTTCTACCTCTCAAATATTAACTATTATTTATGACTTATCTCAAATGATATCACTTCCATGAATCTTTTCATGTTGGAGGAAGAGATGACCTTCTAGATGTGATAAGTCTCATCTAAGAAATCAGAGAACATGTCCCTCTCTAAAGTCACTTTTCAGATTCTTGTTAGTAATAATGGCAATCATTTATTTAATGTTTACTGTGTGCCAAACACTGTGCTAAGCATTTTGTATGTACTTTATATGAACAACTTTGTGCTGAATACTCATGTGCTTGATTAGGGACCAAGCCACTGAGTCTCCCTAGCCCCTTCACACTAGGGTCTGTATGTTGCTGCTGGATCCTTTTGTGAATAAGCTGATTATCTAGTTGAATAATTAGAAATGGTCACTTAGAAAACACCTTGGGCATCTCCTCAATTTCATTTAATAGTAGGCATTTTAATGTATGAATAATCTGTCACCTTTATCAGCTACATGTCTGTACTAGCTTCACTACCATAGGTAGAGTTAAGATTTCAAATCTTCAGCTGTCTATAATTTTCTTATTTCCATCTGAAAATAACTAACCACTTAAAGCCCCTGATTTACTTTTGAGGCAGTTTTCATTGTCCCTTATACAGATCAAGTAAAATAAAATTCCTTCACATTTGACCATATTGGATAGAATTTGCCTATGAAAAAAAGTAATGTATTAGATCAAAATTTTTACCATCAGTATGATTGATATATAATTGGTAGTGATTTGAGATTAATTTCTTCTTGATATAAACAACATAAAGTAAAATTGCTACATTCCCAGTACAGATAAAGATTATTTTGCATATGCTATCCTGGTGCTTTGTATGATGAACAACTCAACCAAGACCCAAAGTATACTTTCACATCATATCTATAGCCTATGTTTTCAAATACCATTGCAAGGTAGAATGTGATGATTCCCAACTCTTTAGAGTTGCAGAAGTGTGTCGTGATTCACTGTACTTGTCACATATATGAACCCTTGCTTGCTCTCCTAAAAGGATGTATTACTTTAAGTTTTAGAGTTGAGTTTTTTAGTACTATCTAAATTCTATAACACTTTTTGTGCCATCTGAAACACCAAATGAGTATTGAGGCTTACTGAATGCAGAATCTCAGGATATCAGTTACAAATAAGGAGGAGTCAAATAATTCCAAGAAGCTCAGTTACATTCTTGACACTCGTGTACAAACAGAACTGCCCTTCCTGTCACTTTGTGGCCTTCTTTCACTCACTCACTGATGATTCGTTTATTTAATAGACAGTTATTGAACATCCAGTGTGGACCAGACACTGGGCTGGGCACCCAGTGAACAATACACAATTCCAAACCCATTGTTGATGAAAGGAAATTATTTGTTCAGTCTATCCCACCGACCCCACAACATAAGCTCTATGAGGACAGAAACTTTTTTGTGGATGCATCCCAGAATTCAGAAAAGTGCTGGCAATAAAAGAATAGGAAGTAAACAGCTAAGGATAATTCAGTGTAACTCATGCTATGCTATAGTACTAGAGCAGGAAGAAGCCTTTTTTTTTTCCTTTTCTGTAAAGAAGCAGATAGTAAATATTTTAGGGTTTGGAGGACCATTAGCATTCTGCCATTAGCTTAAAAGAGCCATAGACAGTATATAAACAAATGGACATGGTTGAATTTCAATAAATTTTATTATAGAAAATAAGCTGCAGGCTGGTTTTGGTCTGAGGGCTGTAGTGCACTGACCATGTGTTAGAAATATACATAGGAAGCCTATATCCATAGACTCATCTGTGGAGGGTTTAGGAAGGCTTTCTAGAAAAAGCTTAAATTAGTAGTTTTCAAATGTGAGCAAGCATGTGCATCAGAGTCAACTGGAGGACTTGTTAAATCACCAGCCTAGAGGTCTGAGGTGCGACCTGAAAATGTGTATTTCTAACGAGACCTAGGTGATACTGATGTTTTGGGCATACTTTTTAAATAATGTAGCTGTCATCATTGAAAAAGGTATATTTGAATATTTTTAAAAGTTTAAGTAAACTATAATGATTTGTTAGGGGAGTGAGAATGTATGTATATAGTGTATACTTGTCATCAAATGATTGGTGAGTTTATCACACAAACTTACAATGTATTAAGTCCTGTAAGAGCCCTGTGCTTATTCTCTTCAGACGTTCATCACAATGTCTAATTCTCTAGTGTATGCGTTGTTTTTTCTTCTTTTTTCTATCTCCACAATCAGACTGCAAGCTCCATGAGGGCAGAGACTTGTCCCTTGTTTACCAGCATATCTCCAGGATCTAGCTCCATGCTGGCACATGGCAGGTGTTGAGAAAAAAATGTGGAATAGAAGGATGGATGAGTAAATTAAATGATTTCAAGATGTCACTAAGTTGATTAAAAACTTGAAAAATATTCAGTTGGAGGATGTGTTGTAACAATTGTTATAACAATAAAATATTAGAAAAATTATGAGTATTTTATAAGTATATAGTAGCTCAAAGACAAAATAAATAGTGGCCATGAATAAGTGAAAATGTTGATCCCAAAAGGGGATTTTTAAATTTTTATTTTTATACTTTTAGAAGAGCAAGTCTGAGCATTGTAAAGCAGCTAACTCCTATTTGGATTTTTCCCTGTAATCCAACTGATTTTGTGAACATTTATTCTGTGTCCTTCTCAGAGAAAGCAAAAAGTGTGCAAAGGACAAAGTAAATAAGGTCAGTGTGATATGTGAAGAAGAAAAAGAAACAGCATAAGGAAATAGCAACATTCCTTTAACAGCCCATCACTAATAATATGTCAGCAAGTGTGAGATCATCTTTAATTGGCAGTTCAACGGAAATAGATCATTTAAGTAAGGAAGGCAGTCTTACTAAATTCAACACACCTATCAACAATTGCTTAACTATGTCACAAAATTGAAAGACAGCGGCATAAAATAAATACATAATAAAAAACTATAGCATGCAAATTAAAATCCTAGTCTTTCAAAATGGCTTTGGACTGAATCTTCAATCAGATTTAACAAACTGAATTTTTAATAAGCTATCATGTTTTATTTTATTTCATTTTTTTAAAGATTTTATTTATTTATTTGACAGAGAGAGACACAGCGAGAGAGGGAACACAAACAGGGGGAGTGGGAGAGGGAGAAGCAGGCTTCCCGCTGATCAGGGAGCCCGATGCGGGGCTCGATCCCAGGACCCTGGGATCACGACCTGAGCCGAAGGCAGACGCTCAACGACTGAGCCACCCAGGCGCCCCTCATGTTTTATTTTTTAAAGTAAAGGATTTGTCTTTAAGTGGAAGAAACGTTCTTAGCTTAGTCTCCCTTAGAAGGAGGCTCTTTTTGAGGGAAGAGGAAAGTTATTTTTATGCTGAGCACTACAAAATATATATTAACAAAAATTGTTTTAGGCATGAACTATGTATGAATCTAATCTCTTCTTGCCATAGATGTACATACACTCTGTTAGCCCTTGTATGTCTATGAGAAAAAGAGATGAACTACAATTCTTTGAACCATTGAAATAAATAATAGTTACAATAATATTCACACAAACAGAATGTATTCTTTGTTTTACCATAATATATCATAGGTCTCCGAGGATAGAGAAGGAAGGTGTAAAGGGAGTGGGAAAACCTTCCCCCCCAATCCCCAGTGACCTTGCACAAGTTCCACATGGAAGAGTCACCATTTAGATGCTGGCCATACCCATCTCATTGGAAGCCAAGAGGATCACAAGAGAGAGCACTAATTAAGTCAAACGACTTCTGCCCATTTCCCTATCCCTGATCCTAGAAAAAGGCAGCAGAGGAATGAAAAAGCTGTTCTTCTTCACACTGAGACCCTCCAACTGAAGGTCAGCCATTATTATGCAAAGGGAAGAATACGAGCTTAAAATGTTCAACTGATTTAAATTGTACTGTATTGGACTGGATTTTTTTTTTTTTTTTTTTTTACCCAAAAGTGACCAGAAAGTTATGGGATTGCCTGAGACAGGAAAGGGAGATTCTGAACAGCGTGTTTGAAAGTAGAAATTAGAATTTCTTTAAATCTAAATATCAGGTGACTGATGGACAGTCAGTTAAGCATCTGCCTTTGGCTCAGGTCATGATCCCAGGGTCCTGGGATTGAGCCCTACATGGGGATCGAGTCCCACATCTCGATCCTGCTTCTTCCTTTCCCTCTGCCTGTTGCCCCTGCTTGTGCCCTCTCTCACTATCTCTCTCTCTCTCTCTCATGGATAAACAAAATCTTACAAAAAAATTTTAATGTTGTAAATATCATCTAAGCACAAATATTTAACAAATTACTTACTGATACAGATTTCTAATACTAGCCAGAATAATTCATTTTATCTAATCCAATACTTCTTTGATGGTAGCCTCTAAAGATGTTTTGGTAAAGAAGCAGAGTCATTTCCCTTAACAAATTCAAAAGTTTAATGATATTTCCCTACCTTGATCTTGACTTCATCTTTCATTAAACTAAAATCTTTTTAACCTAATTCATGTTTAAGCCTTCTGCACTCTCATTTGTCTCAAGTTTGTTCTGTCAAGTTTGAGTTATTCAAGTAAATAAGTCAATGTTAACATTATCCATTGTCTTCATGATTTCTTTTTTACTCTTAGGTGATTACTACTCCCAGATTTTATCTTTTCTAACTGAAAATCTTATATTTTAAGCCTTGTCACACAAGGCTCCAGGCTTTACATTGTATTTGAATTAAATCTGTCAAAGGCAACACTAATTTTTTGTGGCTTCAGAAGAGAGTTAGTCAAAATGTTCTTTTAAACCAGAGAACCCACACATGGTGTTGAATTGATTACATGATGGTGGAGTTCATTTATAGAGCAGTAAGTTAATTTTCCCAAGGCTAATAACTTCATTTGCTGCTTAAGTAACTAAATTCAATTTTCTGTAAAAAAGAAATATTGGCTAAGTAAGCAAATACAATAACCTATAACAAACTTATTTTATAAGTTTACTGGTTATCACAAACTGCGTATATGAATATTATGCTTCTGGGAGATTAACCAACCAAAAAGTTCATAGTTATATAGTGGAATATCTTGGGCTGTTCTCTCGTTTGCAGCAAACATAAAAAGAGAGGCTCATATAATCATGATAAGAAATGGAATATGTATAGATTTTTACTTAAGTAACCCATTCACATTGGGCTGCATTCCAACACAACTCTTAATTGTAGAACTATTATAATCATGGAAATATAAATGTTTTCTTATTGTCTTTCCTTTATGTTGCTTAGAAGGGCAATTTCACATGTCACTTCAGTACTTACATTATGAGAAAAAAATAAAGTCAAAATTATTTTCTTCACTAGGTCTGTTATCCAATTCTAATATAAAATACTTTCTTTTATAAATAAAGTCAGTCAAACTAAAGCCTATAATTTCTGATCTTTACTAATAAAAGCTGCTTGTATTTTATCTCCATTGTCCTCAACCACAGTATTGTATTTCTGAGGCTGAGAACCAGAAATTTCAAATGTGGCTATTTCAGCAGTTTAGGGCAATGTAGGATAAGAACTTTTTTGTTTTGTTTCCAAAATCTTTCTTAGTGAGAGCAAATATTTCTTGATCCTGTTTGGACACAAAATCATACTGAGAAAATATCATTAGTAGGTAGTCTTTTGGGAATTTAGACTCCTGTGTTTAAAAAGAAAAGCCTAAAGTCACAAATTCAATGTTTTTGAAAATATCAATTTACTCTATGCAAAGAAGCATGCTGAGGTTCAAAGAGGGACAGGCCAAGTCCCTGCATTCAAGATATTTCAGAGCTGAATGTACATGGTGTTTTACGAATGTACTAGATAGTTATAAATGAGGAGCATGTTATAAAACCACTGTATAATTGCTGGTAAAGCAGCTCTCTTTAAAAATGTATTAATGATTCTCTAATTAATTTTGGTATACTTTTAAAGAATGATGGAGCATCAAACAGACACCTGAAGAATCCTAATTCTATATTTTCAATGTTTTGAAGGCTTGCTAAACATTCAATAATTATTGGAGGCATTTAATAAATTTTAATTATTTGTCACAAGTTTCAAAACATTAGGATCCAGTGAAAAATATGAACTCTTTGGCAAGCCTCAGTTAACACAAACTTTCCATTAACCAAAATACCTTAGCCTAAATCACCTCAGAGCAAATGGAGATTTATCATACTGTCAGGAAACTTACATTCTAAAAATAAATCGATGTTTGATTTTGAGGAAACATATGCTATATACAGTAATCTTAGAATCAGATGTATTAAAAAATATATTTTTCAAATTTTTTTCTTGTTGAAATTAATTTTTCTAGAAAACTTGGGTAGAGTTTTTCTCTTCACATTTGGTAAAAGTATTGCTTTCCTATTTCTTCATTGCATTTTCTAGGCTAAAATAAATATCTGCTTTTTAATTCATCTTTTTAAATTTATTTCTTGAACATCTATTCCCAGTGTTTTATTCAATTCCCAATATTTGAACCACAATTAAAATCAAAAGCCTCCAAAAAAAAAAAAGCCTCAATCTTCTCAGCCATGTTACAGAATTATCCACCATGTGTCACTCTTCTCTCCCTTAGCTTCTTCACACTTCATTGTCTCATACACTCACTTATGGAGAACAAAGAGAACATTTGTAAATCAAGGAAAGACTATATAGTTAGTACAGGAGTAGGAAATGAAAGGATAGATGGGCAGGCAATAAGTAATCAGGTACAATACAGCAAACGGGAGGATGGGAGAAGAAGCAAAAAAATGCAGAAGATAAAGTGAAGGAAGGAGAGGCGCTGAGAGAATTGTTCACAAAGTTATCACAGAATATTTGCTAATGATATCTAGTCTTTCCATTAACCATTTAAGGGCGAGCCTTTATTAGGTTAGCTTTAAGGCTCAAAGCACTTCATGCATTGTAATACATTTAACAGGTACTTCATAATAGGCTTAATTACTGTTAAGAAAAAAAAAAAAAACATGCATTTCTTTACAAGCCCAAACATAATTGTTTCTATAACTATGAAATGAATGAAGTACATGCTTTTATACCATGACATGTACAATTGATTTTTAAGGAATGCTGTTACATTTACTACTTGCATAATTGCAGACTTTGTTCTGGTTATATCATGGTATTGTGAACACAACTTAAGCAAATTGCAGTGGTTATAGGTTTTCCCAGAGTTAATCTATATTTGGTTAAATGTGTTGAAGTATAAGGTTTTTTTTTTTTTAAGTTTAAATGTGTTCTCAATCTGTTTTTAATTTTCTGCCATTTAGTTTTACAAGGCACAGTATTGTAGAAAATGGTGCCACTCATTTCTGAAATGCCATAAAACCTCTTGTACAATAATTAAGTCAGGCCCCATATAAAATTCATTTCTTGTTCATTCCTTTTATAATAGAAGTTTGTGTCCACAGTTTAACCTAAAAGAAATATATTAGTGCCCAAACCACAAGAAGTAAAGACAAAAAAAACAAGGCATCCAAGTTTAACAGAAACTCTTATTTACTTAAATTATCGATATGGGAATACATGTACCTTTTAAAACTGAATATCTCTTTGGGGTCTGCATTTCTCTAGCTTTCTTTTCAAATGAAGGATCAAACATGGTATTTTTTCCATCTGCTAGAACAAAGCAAAGATCAACACAAACATAATAGGTCCTAATCTCCTTTATTTGTAGGAGTGTTTGTGATAGAAATACACTTTCCTGAGGACAAAGTGGGATAAAAAAGTATTTTATTGTGGCAAGAACTCTGAACTTAAAGTCAGGTGGAAAAATTCCTAGACCTGCTCTACCACCAACACAACACACTAGACACATGTAGGCTACGTGATCAGGTGCTCTGAATTAAAGCTCCACCTCTAAGCTGAGAGGATAAATCCACAGCATTTACATCGTGTTCCCAAGTGGCTACGGGGATTCCATAAGTCTTTTATTCTGGTTATGAATATATACATAGTTGTGGTAAAATACACACATCATAAAATTTACCATTTTAACCATTTTAAGTGCACAGCACTGTAGCATTAAGTACATATCCACTGTTCTGTAATCAATCTCCAAGACTTTTCATATCCAAATTCTATATCCATTAATGGACTCCCCACTTTCCCCTCCTCCCACCCCTGGGAACCACCAGGCTACTTTCTGTTTCTATGAGTGTCCTACTCTAGATACCTCAGGTAAGTAGAAGCGTGCAGGATTTGCCCTTTTGTGACTGGCTTTTTTCACTTAGAATAATGTCCTCAAGGTTCATCCATGTTGTGGCATGTGACAGAATTTCCTTCCTTTTCAGGGTGAGTAATGCCCCATTGTGTGTAAATTCTACATTTTGTTTATCCATTCATCTGTTGATGGACATTTGGGTTGATTCCACCTTTTGACTATCATGAATAACACTGCTATACACATGGGTATACAAATATCTCTTCAAATATTTAAATATGTTTTTAAGTACTTAAACTAGAAATGAATAAGTGAACATTAAAATGAGTCAGAAGCCAAAGTTTTACCTATTGCTGATCTATGGTATATTAATGTGTCTTTGTATAAACCTTAAAAGTGATGTTTAGTTTGCTTTTGTGTTTACATACATCTGAATTTTTACAAATATGTCATTAGCTATAAAGCTTATGCTGTAAGATTGGACTTTTATTTAAATCCCAGCCTGTACATGTCTGCTCATGAACAGAGAGGACACTGCTAAAGCACTCAGACCACATACACAGTTAAACACCAGGCAATCTGTGGGCATTTCTGCTTGCTCCATGTTTTCTTCATGGTATATAGTAACTTGTCCAAGTAAACGTATACTATATAATGTCATGATAATATCATGCTATGATTATATTCTTAGTGTATAAGTGTTGTTTGATAACTCACTTTTCATACCTCTGACAAGAATACCAGCAATTGTTACATAATGGTGGTAGATCTTTTCAATCATTTAGACAAAATATCATTTATCAGCTACTAGATTTCTCCCCAACTTTGCCAACGTGGTGAAATCCTACACATCTTTTTTTTTTCTTTGTCAGAGAGAAAGACAGAGAGAGAGCACAAGCAGGGGGAGTGGCAGGTAGAGGGATAAGCAGGCTCCCCACTGAGCAGGGAGCCCAATGCGGGACTCTATCCCAGGACCTCAGGATCATGACCTGAGCTGAAGGCAGCTGCTTAACCAACTGAGTCACCCAGGCATCCCCCTACACATCTTTTACAACAGTGCAAGAGTCACCTCCTCCAGGGAGTGCCATAGAACTCAGCACTCTAACCTCACAGAGCTACTCTCTCCTTCTTTTGTTTCTCCACAATAGCCTATACACTGTGGCGTGCTTCTTTCAGTCTTTCTTTGATGTTTTGTTGCTCTTATTTTTACGAATCTAATTTTCCCTCTTCACTGTAAATTTCTTAAGGGCAAAGTCTGTGTCTTTATTCATCTCTGTAGACCATTGTGCAATAATCATTCAGTAAAAGATTTATGAGAGGGTCCACCTTTATTAAGTTAAGTTAATCCTCAAAGGACTTCATAAATTATAATACACTTATCAGGTGCTTCATAATAGCCTTAATTATAATCCATGCATGAATAGACACATGTTGAGTCCCTACTCTTCTAGATAGTTTATTTGATGAGTATCCTAAGGTTCCAAATGATCTGTTTTAAAAAGTAGTTGCCATGGAGGGGAGGAGCAAGATAGCAGAGAAGTAGGAGACCTAAATTTCATCTGGTCCCAGGAATTCAGCTGGATAGGGATCAAACCATTCTAAACACCTACGAACTCAACAGGAGATCGAAGAAAAGAATAGCAACAACTCTCTGAACAGAAAAATGACCACTTTCTGGAAGGTAGGATGTGCAGAGAAGTGAATCCGAGGCAATATTCGGGAGGATAGACGGTGGGGGAGGGGCCTCCATCTGCCACTTCTGGCAAGTGATAGAGCAGCAGAGCACAAAATCGGAACTTTTAGAAGTCGACTCTATTAAGGGTTGTCGCTCCAGTGGCTAAGTGGGGGGTGGAACCCTTACTGGGACAGTGTGGTCTCAAGACCCTCGGGGTCACAGAAAGACCGGGGGTGCCTGAGTGCAGCAGAGCTCCCAGGTATCAGAGCGGGGAAGCCAGGTGCAGAGACGGAGCCAAGGAGTGGGCTCTCAGCTCAGGGTTGCCATAAACCATGATCCACAGAACAGGCCACTACTCCTCCAGCAGGGACCCAACAAGTGACAGATCCGTTGAGACTCCCCATCCTCCCCCAGGAGGAGCACGCGGGAGAGCACTGCAGGGATCTGCTGGGTTTGAAGACTCCACATGGGGTTGTGTGAAAGAGATAGAAATGCTCAGTCATAGGCCAGGAGAGCACAGAGTGCGGCCGGACACCGGAGAGATGGGAGTGACTGACTGCTTTTCTCTGGGGCTCACTGAGGAGCGGGGCCCCGAGTTCTTGGCTCCTCCATGGCAGAGATTGGGAGGCCACAATTTTCACTCTCATCCTCCAAAGCTGTATGGAAAGCTTGCAGAGAACAAAAGCTCCCAAGAGCAAACCCAAGCAGATTCCTTAGCCCAGATGGGCAAGGGCGGAGCAATTCCGCCTCCAGCAAAGACATTTGGGAACCACAGCAACAGGCCCCTCCCCCAGAAGATCAGCGAGAACAGCCAGCCAAGACCAAGTTTACCGATCAATGAGAATGGCAGAACTCCAGAGCTAGGGGAATACTGCACATAGATTTCATGGCTTTTTCCCCATGATTCTTTAGTCTTTCAAAGTTAATTTTTTTCATTTCTTTTTTTTTCTTTTTTTTTTTGAATTTTTCTTTTTCTCTTTTTCAACCAACATCTTATCAATCCTTTTTTAAAAAATCTTTTTTATTTTTATTTTTAGAGTCATATTCTATCCCTTCATAATAGTTAACCTTATTTTTGGTATATATATATATATATAAGTTGTTCTCTCTTATTTATATATATATATAAGTTGTTTTGGGATACAGTTTCTTCTAACAGACCAAAATATACCCTAAATCTCTAGTGTATGGCTTTGTTCTAGTCTCCTGCCTGATCACTCTCTCCCTTTTTTCTCTTTTTTTAAATCCTCTTATGTCTTTTTTCAAACAACTTCTTATCAATTCCTTTTATAAAATCTTTTATACTTTTCACCTTTACGGTCATATTCCATCCCTTCATCATTGTTACCCTTATTTTTGTACATATGTTTTTCTTTCTTTAAAATTTTGGGAGGCACTTTATTCTGACGGGCCAAAATATGCCCAAAATCTAGTGTGTGGCATTGATCTATGCACCAGCCTGATCATATTTGATCATATTCTGTTTTTTTGTGTTTTCTTTTGTTGTTCTTGTTGTTTTTATCTTTTTCTTTTTTCTTTTTTCTTTTTTCTTTTTTCTTTCTTTCCCTTTCTTTTCCCCCAGTTTCAAGTCTTTTCTGATTTGTTTAGTGTATACTTTCTGAGGTTGTTGTTACCCTGTTAGCATTTTGTTCTTTCATTCATCTATTCTTCTCTGGACAAATGAAAAGATGAAAAACTCACCTCAAAAAGAAGAACAAGAGGTGGTACCAACTACCAGGGACCTAATCAATACGGACGTTAGTAAGATGTCGGAACTAGAGTTCAGAATAATGACTTTAAAGATACTAGCTGGGCTTGAAAAAAGCATGGAAGATATTAGAGAAACGCTTTCCGGAGAAATAAAAGAACTACAATCTATCTAAGTCGAAATCAAAAAGGCTATCAATGAGGTGCAATAAAAAATGGAGGCTCTAACTGCTAGGATAAATGAGGCAGAAGAGGGAATTAGTGATATAGAAGACAAAATGATGGAAAATAAAGACACTGAGAAAAAGAGAGATAAACAACTACTGGATCATGAGGGCAGAATTCGAGAGATAACTGATACCATAAGATGAAACAATATTAGAATAGTTGGGATCCCAGAAGAGGAAGAAAGAGAGAGAAGGGCAGAAGGTATATTGGAGCAAATTATAGCAGAGAACATCCCTAATTTGGGGAAGGAAACAAGCACCAAAATCCAGAAGGCACAGAGAACCCCCCTCAAAATCAATAAAAATAGGTCAACACCTCGACATCTAATAGTAAAACTTACGAGTCTCAGAGACAAAGAGAAAATCCTGAAAGCAGCTTGGGAGAAGAGATCTGTAACCTACGATGGTAGAAATATTAGATTGGCAACAGACCTACCCACAGAGACCTGGCAGCCAGGAAGGACTGGCATGATAGATTCAGAGCACTAAATGAGAAAAATATGTATCCAAGAATACGATATCCAGCGAGGCTGTCACTGAAAATAGAAGGAGATATCAAAGGCTTCCAGGACAAACAAAAACTAAAGGAATTTGCAAACACAAAACGAGCCCTACAAGAAATATTGAAAGGGGTCCTCTGAGCAAAGAGGGAGCCTAAAAGCAACATAGACCAGAAAGGAATACAGAAAATATACAGTAACAGTTACCCTACAGGCAATACAATGGCACTAAATTCATATCTTTCAATAGTTAACCTGAATGTAAATGGGCTAAATGCCCCAATCAAAAGACACAGGGTATCAGATTGGATTAAAAACAAACAAGAGGGCGCCTGGGTGGCTCAGTTGGTTAAGCGACTGCCTTCGGCTCAGGTCATGATCCTGGAGTCCCGGGATCGAGTCCCGCATCGGGCTCCCTGCTCGGGGGGAGTCTGCTTTTCCCTCTCCCACTCCCCGTTTGTGTTCCCTCTCTCGCTGTGTCTTTCTCTGTCAAATAAATAAATAAAATCTTTTAAAAATAAAAAAATAATAAAAAAAAACAAACAAGACCTATCGATATGCTGTCTGCAAGAGACTCATTTTAGACCTAAAGACACCCCCAGATTGAAAGTGGGGGATGGAAAACAATTTACCATGGTAATGGTCACCAAAAGAAAGCTGGGGTGGCAATCCTTACATCAGACAAATTAGATTTTAAATCAACAACTATAGTAAGAGATGAGGAAGAACACCATATCATACTTAAGGGGTCTATCCAACAAGAAAATGGAACAATTGTAAATATCTATGCACCTAACATGGGAGCAGCCAATTATATAAGGCAATTAATAACAAAAGCAAAGAAACACATCAACAACAATACAATAATAGTAGGGGACTTTAACAACCCCCTCACTGAAATGGACAGATCATCTAAGAAGAAGATCAACGATGAAATAAAGACTTTAAATGACACACTGGGCCAAATGGACTTCACAGATATATTCAGAACATTCCATCGCAAAGCAACAGAATACACATTCTCCTCTAGTGCCCATGGAACATTCTCCAGAATGGATCACATCCTGGGTCACAAATCAGGTCTCAACTGGTCCCAAAAGATTGGGATCATACCCTGCATATTTTCAGACCACAATGCTTTGAAACTAGAACTCAATAACAAAAGGAACGTCGGAAAGAACTCAAATACATGGAGGGTAAAGAGCATCCTACAAAATAATGAATGGGTCAACCAGGAAATTAAAGTAGAATTTAAAAAATTCATGGAAACAAATGAAAATGAAAACAACTGTTCAAAATCTTTGGGATGCAGCAAAGGCAGTCCTAAGAGGAAAGTATATAGCAATACAAGCCTTTCTCAAGAAACAAGAAAGGTCTCAAATACACAACCTAACCCTACACCTAAATGAGCTGGAGAAAGAACAGCAAATAAAGCCTAAACCCAGCAGGAGAAGAGAAATAATAAAGATCAGAGCAGAAATCAATGAAATGGAAACCAAAAGAACAGTAGAACAGATCAAAGGAGCCAGGAGCTGATTCTTTGAAAGAATTAACAAGATTGATAAACCCTTGGCCAGACTGATCAAAAAGAAAAGAGAAAGGACCCCAAAAATAAAATCATGAATGAAAAAGGAGAGATCACAACCAACACCAAAGAAATAGAAGCAATTTTAAGAACATATTATGAGCAACTATATGCCAGGAAATTAGATAACCTGGAAGAAATGGATGCATTCCTAGAGATGTATCAACTACCAAAACTGAACCAGGAAGAAATAGAAAACCTGAACAGACCTATAACCACTAAGGAAATTGAAGCAGTCATCAAAAATCTCCCAACAAACAAAAGCCCAGGGCCAGATGTCTTCCCAGGGGAATTCTACCAAACATTTAAAGAAGAATTCATACCTATTCTTCTGAAAATGTTCCAAAAAAATAGAAATGGAAGGAAAACTTCCAAAGTTGTTTTATGAGGCCACCGTTACCTTGATCCCCAAACCAGACAAAGACCTCATCAAAAAGGCGAATGACAGACCAATATCCCTGATGAACACGGATGCAAAATTCTCACCAAAATACTAGCCAATAGGATCCAACAGTACATTAAAAGGATTATTCACCACGACCAAGTGGGGTTTATCCCTGGGCTGCAAGGTTGGTTCAACATCCACAAATCAAACAATGTGATACAATATATTAATAAAAGAAAGAACAAGAACCATATGATCCTCTCAATAGATGCAGAAAAAGCATTTGACAAAGTACAGCATCTTCTTGATCAAAACTCTTCAGATTATAGGGACAGAGGGTGCATACCTCAATATCATAAAAGCCATCTATGAAAAACCCAAGCCAATATCATTCTCGGTGGGGAAAAACTGAGAGCTTTCCCCCTAAGGTGAGGAACACACCAGAGAAGTCCACTATGACCACTGCTATTCAACGGAGTATTAGAAGGCCTAGCCACAGCAATCAGACAACAAAAAGAAATCAAAGGCATCAAAATCGGCAAAGAAGTCAAACTCTCACTGCATGTGATATGATACTTATGTGAAAACCCCAGAAGACTCCACCCAAAAGCTGCTAGAACTTATACAGGAATTCAGTAAAGTGGCAGGATAAAAAATCAATGCACAGAAATCAGTGGCATTCCTATACACCAACAACAAGACAGAAGAAAGAAAAATTAAGGAGTTGATCCCATTTACAATTGCACCCAAAACCATAAGATACCTAGGAATAAATCTAACCAAAGAGGCAAAGAACCTGTACTCAGAAAACTATAAAATACTCATGAAAGAAATTGAGGAAGACACAAAGAAATGGAAAAACGTCCATGCTCATGAATTAGAAGAACAAATATTGTGAAGATGTCAATGCTACCTAGAGCAATCTACACATTTAATGCAATCACTATCAAAATACCATCCACTTTTTTCAAAGAAATGGAACAAATAATCCTAAAATTTGTATGGAACCAGAGTAATAGCCAGAGGAATGTTGAAAAAGAAAAGCAAAGCTGGTGGCATCACAATTCCGGACTTCCAGCTCTATTACAAAGCTGTCATCATCAAGACATTATGGTACTGGCACAAAACAGACACACAGATAAATGGAACAGAATAGAGAGTTCAGAAATGGACCCTCAACTCTATGGTCAACTCATCTTCAACAAAGCAGGAAAGAATGTCCAATGGCAAAAAGGCAGTCTCTTCAACAAATGGTGTTGGGAAAACTGGACAGACAGATGCAGAAGAATGAAACTGGACCATTTCCTTATACCACACACAAAAACAGACTCCAAATGGTTGAAAGACCTAAATGTGAGACAGGAGTCCATCAAAATCCTAAAGGAGAACACAGTCAGCCACCTCTTCGTCCTCAGCTACAGCAACTTATTCTTAGAAACATCGCCAAAAGCAAGGGAAGCAAGGGCAAAAATGAACTATTGGGACCTCATCAAGATAAAAAGATCTTGCACAGCAAAAGAAACAGTCAACAAAACCAGAAGACAATCAACAGAATGGTAGAAGATATTTGCAAATGAAATATCAGATTAAGGGGTAGTATCCAAAATCTATAAAGAACTTACCAAACTCAACACCCAAAGAACAAATGATCCAATCAAGAAATGGGCAGAAGACATGAACAGACATCTGCAAAGAAGACATCCAAATGTCCAACAGACACATGAAAAAGTGTTCAACATTGCTCGGCATCAGGGAAATCCAAATCAAAACCTCAATGAGATATCACCTCACACCAGTCAGAATGGCTAAAATTAACAAGTCAGGAAATGACAGATGTTGGCAGGGATGCGGAGAAAGGGGACCTCTCCTACACTGTTGGTGGGAATGCAAGCTGGTGCAGCCACTCTGGAAAACAGTATGGAGGTTCCTCAAAAAGTTGAAAGTAGAGCTGTCCTATGACCCAGCAGCAATTGCACTACTGGGTATTTACCCCAAAGATACAAAGGTAGTGATCTGAAGGGGTACGTGCACCCCGATGTTTATAGCAGCAATGTCCACAATAGCCAAACTATGGAAAGAGCCAAGATGTCCATCGACACATGAATGGATAAAGATGTGGTATATATATAATGGAATATTATGCAGCCATCAAAAAGAATGAAATCTTGTTATTTGCAATGACATGGATGGAACTGGAGGGTGTTAGGCTGAGTGAAATAAGTCAATGAGAGAAAGACGTATCATATGATCTCACTGATATGAGGAATTCTTAATCTCAGGAAACAAACTGAGGGTTGCTAGAGTGGTGGGGGGTGGGAGGGATGGGGTGGCTGGGTGATAGACATTGGGGAGGGTATGTGCTATGGTGAGCGCTGTGAATTGTGTAAGACTGTTGAATCACGGATCTGTACCTCTGAAACAAATAATACATTATATGTTTTAAAAAAAAGAAGATAGGAAGGGAAAAATGAAGGGGGGCGGAAATCGGAGGGGGAGATGAACCATGAGAGACTATGGACTCTGAGAAACAAACTGAGTGTTCTAGAGGGGAAGGGGTTGGGGGCATGGGTTAGCCTGGTGATGGGTATTAAAGAAGGCACATACTGAATGGAGCCCTGGGTGTTATACGCAAACAATGAATCATGGAACACCACATCAAAAACTAATAATGTAATGTATGGTGATTAACATAATAAAAAAATAAAAGAAAAGAAAAGAATGCTGCAATAAACATAGGGGGCATATAAAAAAAAATGTAGTTGCCATGTACCACAACTTACCTGTGTGATTGAAGATTTTCTCTGAAAAGTATAATCAAAGCAAAATACAGAAATAAAATTGTATATTGTAGCTCATGGCAACTATCACATTCAGATTTTTAGACAATTGTATTAATTAAAACATTCATTGTCTTATTAAGTTCAAAAATATAGCTATCTTTTTAAAGATTTATTTATTTGAGAGAGAGAGAAAATGCATGTGCATGTGCACCTGAGGGTGGGGAGGGACTGAGGAAGAAGGAGAGGGAGAATCTCTAGAAGCCTGCCCAGAGTGCAGAGCCCAACATGGGACTCGATCTCACAACCCTGAGATCATGACCTGAGCCAAAATCAAGATTCTGACACTCAGTCGGAGCCACCCAGGTGCTCCAAAAATATAGCTATTTTTAATTTAAATTTGTAAGATAAATTTATGCTAATTAAATTCCACTTCTATCAGTGTGGTATATTAAGATTGCACATGCAAACTTATTTGGTAAAGTGAAATTCTATTAATAAAACAAAAAGTTTTCAAAAACTTGTCAGACAATCCCTGAGGGTTCTTCCAGCTCTCATGGTTTATAAGTGAATAGTCCTCTTCCGTTTAGTCTTCACACTGTCAATCATGCTTCATTTAGATAGTCCATGGAAATCTGCTCCCAAACTGCAATACAAATCCATGCTGGGCAAAGCAAAACCCCATCCATGTAGTGAACTCAAGGAGAATTCTTCAAGGAAGAGCTGTAGATTCCACTCTGCTTCCCCTTACAAGGACATAAGCTTTACTCTTTGACCAAACTACACATTGGTTGTTCCACCTGATTATACAGATGTGTGTTCTAAAAGAATGCTCTCCAGTTATAGGACAGGAATATTTCTGAGTGTTACATGGTGCACTATATCTACAAATAATATTGTAGTGATGACCAAATGTACTTGGTAAGTTCAATTCCAAAGACATACATTCACACCCACTCAGTGCCAGGTCCAATGCAAGAATCTGGTAGTATCTTTTTCTTCTCTTTAGAGAGAAGTTTTTTAAAAGAAAAATCTACATATTTATCACCTCCTCCTCCTCACTTTCCATTCCTTCTTCAACCTTCGGCCATCAGGTTTATACTTCGCTACTCCATATAAACCACTCTGTAGAAGACCCTCATTACTTTCTAATTGCCAAACTCAATAGACTCCTTTCAATTTTCTCCCTATTTTACCTCTGCTGCATGTGTCATGTTGACTGCTTATTTTTGCCTTCACTTCCGTAAATCCATTCTATCTTCTGTTCCTGACTTTTTATATTTTTCATCTTAGAGTTCCTTCTTATCTAGTTATACCTTAAATGTTATATTTCCCAATGTTGTGTCCTTTCTTCCCTTCTCTTCTCTTCTTTTCTCTTCTCTCACTAGATGATCTCATCTGTATACATGGCTATCAGTTATATACTGATAGATTCCAAGGCCACAGTTCTAATCTGGAGCTTTCCCTTGATGCCCATTTGTCTCTTCTTGTAAACCCAATATGCACCCCAGTCTAAATCTATCTAAAACTGACCTTGTTACCTATCCTCCTAGATTTATTTCATCCTCCATTTCTTGCCTAAACTATTGCAAAGCCTCCCAAATTATCTCCTTGTTGCCAAATTTCCACCCCAAGTCTACCCACTAAGTCCTTTGTCAGAATGAACTTGCCTACCACATGTACCCTCTGACCTTTGTCCCACACTTTCCTTATATAAACCTGGAAGTATTTTCACCATTTTGGGGACAGTCTTGAGTCACTAGTCTGCTGTCTTCCTGGTGTTGGCCTCACTGAAATAAATTCCTTTCTTGTTTCACTACCAAAAAAAAAAAAATAGGAAATAGAATTTGCCACTTGCCTGCATAAAACTCATTCCTGACCCCAAGTACCCACATAATAAAGTCCAAATTCCTTCACGTGATGTTACAAGCCTTCCTGACCATATCCCTACTACAATTACGGCCCTATCTTTTGTACTGCCTCACTCAAATTTCCAATTTTCAAATAAACAACCCTATACCTTTTTCCACACTGGTTCAACGGTGTAGAATATTTTACATCACAGTTTGTCCATCTGTGTCCACCCTTCAAAATAGTTCAAGGGTTGATCTCTAATGAAGTTTTCTGTCATTCGACCTTACATCCCAACAGACGAAAAGACTCTATCTTCGGTGAGTCCACTATAGTCAATACATACTTCCAGCATGGCACCTATAATTATTAACCCTATTTTTTATGTGTTTGTTTTACCTTCATATACTGTAAGCTTCTTAAAGACAGCAGTTACATCTTATTTGTCATTTTATCCCTAATCTGTCACATATTAAGTATGCAATTAGTGATTGACAAAACCATGATTACATGAATAAATTAATGTAAATGTTTCTTCCCCTCAACCATTTCAAAGCCTAATGGGGAAACATACACAAACATCAAAAATTATAATAGAGTATATATCTGCAATGGTTGACTTGTTTGCCTTCTGTTATTTCTGGATAGGTCAAGGGAAAATACACACTTTCATTGTGAACAAGAAGTGTTTTTCTGTGTCTTTTGCAATTTGTTTAGATCATTCCTGTCATTTCCTAGTTCTACTATAGCTAGATAGTTGGTTTTATATATCCCCTAAATAAAATAAGCTAAATACAAACATAGATCTGAGTACAATTTTATAATATAAAATCAGTAAAACTATCCATATGGTTTATTTTCAGAGGATTGAGTTTTATGAGAAATACGTGAGAAGATACCCTTTTCAAGAAAAATGTATTTTACTATGACCTGTATTCTCCAGTTAACAGTGGTTATGAATTAGAGTTCATTTAAGGTTGTTGTGGTTTTACCTGTTGACAAATTGTAGAATAGACTAAATAGGAGGATACAAAAAAATCAAGTGGAAATGGGACCCAGTATTTCAAATTCTGAATTGTTCTCCAGGCGTTAGTCATTTTTTTCCCGTTGCAGTAGGGTCAGGGTGAGAGGGCTGAAGTAGATGGAGGAATGATGAATGTAATGAGGGGAAGAGGTTAAGGAAATTATTCTAGAACCCATGATTTAGGTTTCAAATAAAGATACTTTCTAAAGGAAATAAAATTGGTGATCTCAGTTTGCTCCCTAGCAACTACTGTAGCAGAGATGCAATTTGAATGCATCAGTGTGTTTCACATATTGGGAATCTCTGTGGAAATGTATAATGAGCTCCTGTTGGGGCAGTTTTCCATATTATGCTTCAGTGCTAGGGCATGCATTTGTCCGGATGTCTGTAGCATCCTGAGCTGCTCAACAAATTTTAAACATTTTGGAGATAAAAATAGTTTGAGTCTTTCCCTAAGCACTCTCCAAAGTACCAAGCTGATAACAAAGTACAGCCCAAAAAACCTTAAAAATTGAAGCCTGCCTTACCTGGGTACTCAGCATGACAAGAAATTGGCTGACATTTACATGGAAAACCACATATTCCGCATGGCTATTGATGAAATACAGTTGTCATTTAATCAAAATGTAACACATTGGTATGAAATTTGATGAGCTAGCACAAAGTCAATTGTTTGATGTCTTATTTCCAATTAACTTAAGACGTATTTTAATTTTCCCTGTTTCTTAACAGTTCACTTTTAAAAATCCATTCATAAAAGTTAAACAGAATGTGCTTAATTTAAATATCTATCTTTATCGGCTTCTATTTCCATCCCTTTCTTTTTCAATCCCTTGCTTCTTTTTTTTTTCCTCTCTCGCTAAATGAAGATGAGAAGTGAAGAGAGGCTGCCATCTATTGGTGTATAGGAAACATTTCTGAAATAGTTGAACAGTACCAGCTATTGTAATGGTTTTACCAAGGACATTGCCAGAGACGAAGAAAAGGTTGTGAGGCTTTAAGCTCTTTAAATGAAACCCTGGTTGATATATTCATTCATTCATTTACTGATTTCAACAAAATTGAATGTAGAACTTCCAGTGCCAAGCACTGAGCTAAAGCCATAAAACCCAGAGATTTCTAAATCATGGTACTTGATAGAAAAACCATTTCATTTTCTTTCCCTCCTCTGTTCATGTACTGCCGATAGTATACAAATCTGTTTTTGTAACATGCACTTGAGTTAATGGATTGAGCCTCTGAGCATAATTTCTGGAAAATATTAAATATTTACAGGCTATGTTGCCAGCAAAAAAATCTCAGGAGGACTCCAGGAACATACAAATCTTGTAAATACCTTTTCTTCACTCATTCAAAATTCAGTCTACTTATTTTAATATATTTAATAATCCCTTTAAATATTACCATTCACAAAAGAATGGAGAAAAAGTAGAAAAGTAGTTGTATTGAGTGTGTTCCTTAATAGGGGACACAGAATAGGAATATTGGAAGTGCTACACAATAAACACAGATATTGATTTCACAACATTAATACTGATGGATACATCAAGAACATTCAGCATATACCTGGGAAGCTTTGGCAAGCTTTCTCTAATACCTATGCTCCTGATTCTGATCAAACCAAAACTCACTCAGGTGATGAAAGAGCCCACAATACATATGATTATAAAAGACCAGTAAAAGAGAAAGGATTATTGTAGAAACATTAGAAATTAGAAGCATTTCATTTGTACCATTTTGTTATTTTTCTATGAAAGCTTGCTTTTCCCACTACACATTAACTTTGAAGACAATCAGACTTTGAAGATGATTCAATGACTGAACCCTCAACTCAATTTCATTATTGCAAATTCAAACTTTCTCAGTCTCTCTCTACCCGTAGTTATAAAACTCATAATTCTCTTTGGAAACTAAAAAAGTACATATCTTTCATTTGATTCTATAAGCCTAGTCATAGCATAGTGCTTGCCTGTTATATTTCCCCAATACATTTATATTAAAGGACTGAGTGAATATCACTGGGTTTTCTTGTATGTGGTTAATTAGAAGGGCTCCAACCAGTGATGTGTCGGTGCTCTGCTTTATTGTTTCCCGAGTCTTAATTTTGCTCTTTTAAAAAAATTATGGTGAAATAATTTCTGACTTACAGAAGAGTTGCAGAGATGGTAGAGAGTTCTCTTATATCCTTTATTGAGCTTCTCCTTAGTGTTAATATCTCACATAACCAAGGTGTAATTATTTTTTGTTTTCTTTCTATTTTTTTAAATTTTTTAAAAAATTTTATTATTTATGTTAATCACCATACATTACATTAGTTTTTGATGTAGTGTTCCATGATTCATTGTTTGCGTATAACACCCAGTGCTCCATTCAGTACGTGCCCTCTTTAATACCCACCACCAGGCTAACCCATCCCCCCAACCCCCCCCAGAACCCTCAGTTTGTTTCTCAGAGTCCATAGTCTCTCACAGTTTGTCTCCCCCTCCGATTCCCCCCACTTCAATTTTTCCTTCCTACTATCTTCTTTTTTTAACATACAATGTATTATTTGTTTCAGAGGTACAGGTCTGTGATTCAACAGTCTTGCACAATTCAAAGCACAAACCATAGCACACGCCCTCCCCAGTGTCCATCACCCAGCCACCCCATCCCTCCCACCCCCCACCACTCCAGCAACCCTCAGTTTGTTTCCTGAGATTAAGAATTCCTCATATCAGTGAGGTCATATGATACGTGTCTTTCTCTGATTAACTTATTTCGCTCAGCATAATACCCTCCAGTTCCATCCACGTCATTGCAAATGGCAAGATTTCATTTCTTTTGATGGCTGCATAATATTCCTGTGTGTGTGTGTGTGTGTGTGTGTGTGTGTGCCACATCTTCTTTATCCATTCATCCGCCGATGGACATCTTGGCTCTTTCCACAGTTTGGCTATTGTGGACATTGCTGCTCTAAACATCGGGGTGCATGTACCCAAAGATACAAATGTAGTTGACCAAGGTGTAATTATTAAAAGTGAGAATTTAACATCACTACAGTACTATTAATAACTCAACTGCAAATGTACTTTGGATTTCCCCAGCTTTCACTAATGTCCATTCTTTTATTCCAGGATACTGCATTGGACTTAGTTGTTACATCTCTAGTCCCCTCCAATCTGTGACAGTCCTCGGTCTTTCCTTGTTTTTCATGACCTTGACACTTCTGAAGAATATTGGTCATAAACTTTGTAGAATGCCCCTCACTTTGTGTTGGTCTGATGTTTTCTCGTAATTACACAGGCATTATTGATTTTTGGAAATAATACCACAAAGGAGAGGTGTACTTTTCATCACATTATATCAGGGGGTACGGGGGCACCTGGGTGGCTCAGTCGGTTGAACATCCAACTCTTGTTTCGACTCAGGCCATGATCTCAGTGTTGTGAGATCATGCCCCATATTGGGCTCCGTGCTCAGTATGGAGTCTGCTTGAGATTCTGTCCCTCTCCCTCTGCTTCTCCCCCCACTCACACACTCACTCTCTCTCTCCACTCCCCTCTAAAATAAATAAATAAATCTTTATATTGGGAGGTACATGATATCAATATGTCTTATTATGACAATGTTAACTTTAATCACTTGACAAAGATTGTATCTGCCAGTTTTCTCCACTGTAAACTCTACCTCCTGGAAGGAGGAGAGAGTATCACAGAATCTGTTACTCTTCCTCCAGGCTCAGGTAGTTTTTTCACTTCAAGTGCCAATCAGTATTCAGCTGAAGACTTGAGGGGAATCCTTTTCAACTTCTATAGTTATTGCCCTATCCACATCTCTCCTGCCCAGCATGTTGCCCTCTAAATTTCTCTCTGCATTCTCAACTCTATTTCTTAACTCAAGGAAATTGTGAGGTTCTGTTTGGGTTCCTTGTCCCTGTACTGAGTCCTAGAAATTCTCTTAAGGCAGAAAGTTGGATCAATAGTAGGATTCACTTCATTTGTTTTCCTTCTCTCAAATACTGGTTGTTCAATGTCCAAAAACCATTTTTAAAAATATTTTGTCTTTGTTTTTGTTTGTTTAAGGTTATAGGTAAATCCAGGCCTTTACTCCATGTGGCCAGAAACAGATGCCTGGTCCAGTGTTTTAAATACCATCCATGTGCTAATGCCACCAAAAATTAAAATTTCAGTCTGGAACTCTCCTTGAACTACACACATATCCTATTTTCTATTTTGTATTTTTTTCCTTAAATTCTCATTGACATTCCAAACCCAGCTTATCCAAAGCAGAACTTGTGATTCACTCCCTTCCCATCTGTTTCTCTCTTCTCTTCCCAATCTCAGAACATGTCACCATCAGCCCCCTGGATGTTCAATTCAAAAATTGGGAGTTATCCTTGACTCCCCTCTTCCTCTAACTGCCATATCCATAATACATTAGCAATACTTTATCCTATTGTTATATTTCAAAATGCATATCAAATACAACCTCTTGTCTCTGTCTACACTACAAACCACTTTCAGAATCTCTCATCTGAGCTATTGCAGAAACTTTTTTTTTTAAGATTTATTTATTTTAGAGACAGAGAGAGAGAAAGAGCACATGGAGGGGAGGGGCAGAGGGAGAGAGAAACTCAAGCAGACTCCCTGCTGAGCATGAAGCCCAATGCAGGGCTTCGATCTCACGACCCTAAGATCATGGCCTGATCCAAAACCAAGAGTCAGAGGTTTAACTGACTGAGCCACCCAGGCTCCCCAAGAAACTTCTAATCTCTTTACATCTGGTCTCGCTTCTCCACTTTCATTCATTATCTAGTAGCCAGATTAATTCTTGTAAACTATACATAAGATCATGTTACCTCCCTGATAATATATTTTCAGCAGCTTCCCACTGTAATTAGAAAACATTCCACATGTGACCATGACCTTCAAGGCTCTTCTAGATCTGGATGCTGCCTTCATCTCCAACCTCACTTTATACCGCCTTTTTCCTCCATTCTAGGCACATAGGCTTCCTTTCTCTTCTCAGAACATATCAAGCATCTTCCCACCTCAAAGCCTTTATACTTTTTATTTCTCTTTCTTAGAATGCTCTTTCCTTACACTTACAGTATGGTTGTTTGTTTGTTTTCTGTCATTCGGGCTTCAGCTTAAATGTCACCTTCTTCAGAAAGCAATCCTTGGCCACCTATTTAAAGTTGAGCTCCAACTTCCAATTACTTTCTTTCATGTCATGGTATTTAGTTCCTTTATAATACCTAAAAGAAGTTTTCATTATCTTGTTTACTTGCTTCTTGTCTATTTTTCAGTGTTTCTTAGACAAACTCCTAGAGGAAAGAAAGTCATCTATCTTTTTCACTACCGTAGCTACCTTGTATGATATAATGTCTGGTATGTATTACATGTTCTATAGAATTTCTCGAACAAATGAATGAAGATATAAAGACCTTTTTCATAGGGAGGAAGGAGGCTAATGTCATGGTCCAGCCAAGATCTAACTTGGTAAGTTAAGCATCTAGATAAGGAGTCAGCAAATGGCAGTCAGTGGGCTTGTCTCCTAGCTTTGTAAATAAAGCCGTGTGGAAACACAGCCACTCCCATTTTATTATGTACAGGCTGTGGCTACAGCAGCAGTGACAACAGAGACTGCATACCCTGGAAAGCGTAAAATATTTGCCATCTGTCCCTTTATAGGAAATGTTTGCCAACCTCCTGATCTAGACATATGTAGAGATGTGGGAGATAGAGCTGGAAAAGTAAAATATCTAAAGCATTATCTCAGACCACAAATTTGTGTTCCATGATGATCCACATGCAGTTCATCGCTCTCCTACTTCATGGTCTGTTCCCTACATTCTTCCCTACATAACCTAACCCCAGGGTTAGGATAACCTTTTTTAATAGTGTATATCTCGTGTTTCTGAGACCTTGACTATAAATCTTGAAACCTCCTCCTTTACTACTGTAAACATAAAGCCAGGATCTGATTGATACATTCTGTAGCTTCTCATAATATTCCAGAACTTTCCAGTTACATGTGCTGATTCAAACACCGCCATCCCTCTTGCTATTTATTTTGTATGTTGAAAATGTTGCCATTTCATGGAACTTATTAAAATGCATATCGTTTCTGTCAGAATTCTATTAAAATGTAACTTCAACCAGAAACAGTGATCCATCTTTCTAGAACCATTAGGTCCTTTTAAAAAGGCCATTCCATGCATTCAACTTTCCAGACTGTAGTAATATCAGCTAGGCCACTAGAAATGCAATGTACGTTTCCAGTGCTTGCTCAAGTTCTTAAAATCAACCCAAAGAAAAGATTTTACTCAACTAGCAATGCGTGCTTGTGACAAAAAGTAAAATCATACACTTTTTCTGTCTTCCAGTAGTCTTATACTTGGAGGCAGAAAGACTTAATTCATCTGCCAGGGAAGCCTCAGATTTTCCCAAGATCACCTCACTCTGTCACCATCCCACCTTTTAGGAGGTGACTTGTCAACTTCATATGACCACATATCAGACACACAATATTACCACCTAAACACAAATGATATTATAATGTCACCATTTCCTGTTCCAAAATGAAAAGAGATTGAGAGGTCACCAGATCACAAAGAAAAGAGCTTGGGGAGGGCCCATGTACCTTACTCCCCCTGCTTTGCCCTACCTGATTATATTCTTGACTAAGGCCACAGCATGAATAATTAGGCTAATGATATCTAATATAAGTTTGTCATCACAGGTAGCTTTGGTCACTACAGGGGAAGATGGAGACATACTAAGATGATGTGAATGCTTCTATGGGTAACTATCTTAGATACTTTATATCTATGGTAAAACAACCAGCATGATAACTTGAACACCTTGGAAGCCTCCAAGCTCATACTTTAAGCAAAACTGAAACAAAATGAAAGTAATCTGTTTGTCTACTTTCCATAACCAACTCTTTCATTACTTAGTATGTCCTTCAGCAAAGGTCTAGGAGTGCTTTCAGGTAAGCAGAATCAAAACCAAAATGAATCAAAACAAACGTAAAAGAAAAAAAAAAACAAGGATGCAATCTTAAAAGTTTATTTAAAAGTTATTTACAGAGTGCATAGTTTAATATTCAAGCCTCTCAGATTAACATGATAACATCTAAAAAGTATATAAGTATGTAAATAAAATTATATTAAGGACCAAGGAACAGGGTATATCAAAGTTTCAAATGTTCCTCTGAATATCAGAACAAGATATTAGTTTATCTTTCAGAAACCAATCTATATTATTTAGATGTGGTAAAATTCTATTAACTAGAAAATAATCTTATATAATTATTAAATTTATAGACTCTCTTTTCATCCCCAAATTTAAGACTATAGAAGAGATTTTTATAGTAAGTATTGAGCACATCGATTTTAACCTTTTTACTCCTTTCCAGTTTAATATTGATCAATACCAACATCTCAATGAAGAAGAAAAAAAAATCCAAATTATAAAAGTAACAGTTTGGATGTGTAAAGCAATAATATTTATAATGTAGCAGTATCAAAAAATCATTTACTTATTTGTGCAGCAAATAACCCATAATTCCATATGTGTTGGGAGAGTATGGGAGTGGGCTCAGGTTTTCTTCAGTTTGGATAATTTTTCTTACCTATTTTGCTAAATACCTACAAATACTCCAATTCTACTCTTCTCTTGATCAAAATTCTCTTAATTTCTCAAAAAGATAGGCTAGTATAGGAAGAAAAATTCTTTTAATGCACTTTCAAGATATTTTTCACATAAATGCAGCTTCATTTTATCTCTAAAAGATAATGGTCTCCACATGGAGTGAGCAATCTCACCTTTTTATCAAACTAGCCCATCTTTTGTACATATTTGCAGCCCCATTTGATTATGCCATTCTTTCTATTGAAATGCCCTTTCCTCATGCTCTCTTGCATCAGGGAACCATTCAACTCAAGCTGATACCAACAAACTGTTAGCAATATCAAGGCCAGTGAATTCAGTTAGCCTCTCTACTAGCAATACTCGGCATGTTTGGCAATTCACAAGACATTCTGTTCAGCCTGCCCACCTCTCTGTCTCTAAGTAACACCCAGCAGCAGCAGCAGCAATCAGTCTTCATTAAACTATATTAGGTACTAAATTCTATTCAAAATGCTGGCACTACAGTGAGTTATAAGAGACAGCAATTACATTACTAGGTACTATCCTGAATGCTTAGACTACAATAAAGCTTTCAATGATTCACAATTTAGCTGGGTTTCAGCTCCTTTACATAAAAATAAAAATAAATAATGTAAACTATGATATAGTATCAAGTGATTGTCAGAGTGTAGGTGAGAACAAATTTCAGAGAAAGGAGAGATTGTTGTCAACAGGAGTAGTCCAGAAATACATTTTGGAGTAAAAAGCAAGTAAAGTAGGAAAGAAAGATATTCTAATAAAGAAAAGGAATGAACAAAATTGTGGAGGTAAGACTATATGGAGAATATATGGAACGTTCACATAAGAAACAGAAAACTTGGGAGTAAGGCCATGAATGCCAAAGTAAAGTGCCTCAATTTATTTTATAGAATAACAAAGAGCCAATGGAGACTTTTGAACTGTGGGTAACATGAACAGAGAATTGTTTTACGAAGATTAATGTGGCATCAGAGTGCTTTATGGATTGAGGGTAGGAAGATGTTTTAGGAGATTTTTGTAGAAGACTAAGGATAAGATAATTGTGCTCTGTAACATGGTAGTGCCAGTGGGAGTTTTTTTAAGTGTAGGGATATTACAAAGAAAAATCAATAGAAATTTCTGAGTGACATAGAGAGTAATTTGGAGAGAGGCTAAGACTAGAAAAAAATGCTGGTTTATGAACTTTTGTACACAAAGCAAAGTCAAGATCAGTGCCTGGAAGTAGAAGGCAGAGAAAAATTGCCATGTTATAGATCTCATTTTTAAAAACTCAAGTGGACAACACTTTGGCTGTGGCTTATTGCCTCACATGGCCACATCTTATCTTTCTCTGTTTTGACCTACCCTTTGGCAAATAGAATCATTCAGTAAATCTTTTTCTTCTGTAATTCTTTTATTATTCATTCATTTAACATACACTTATTGAGTGCATACTAAATATTAGTCCCTATGTTGGGTAGCAGGGATACCATGATAGACAGAAAAGACCCAGTGCCTACCATCATAATAATTATAGTATGAAGGAGAAAACATATATTTAACAAATAATTGCACAAATAATTATTTAATGTGATTATCATACATGCTATTATCATACATGCTAAAAAGATAGAGGGCTATTAGAGTTTATAGCAGGAGGAATTAATCTGGTAAGAGGTTCTGGTAAGAGGTTCTGAGAAAGATTCCCTGACAAATTAATATTTAATCTGAGACTTGAAGGATGAGTAGGAGTTAGCTAGGCTAGAAAGAAAGTGTGTGTGTGTGTGTGTGTGTGTGAGAGAGAGAGAGACAGACAGACAGACAGAGAAAGGGAAGAAGAGAGAGGGGAAGAGAGGAAGAGGTGAAAGGAATATCTCACATACAGGAAACAGGATGCACAAGGGCTGTGAAGGCAAAAGAACTTTGTGTATTTCAGGAACAGAGAGGTTGGTGTGGATGGAGCAAAGTAAAGAAGAGAGAAAGATGAGTCAAAGATGGGGATGGAGAAACAGGTAGGAACCATACTGTCTAAATCTCACAGAACTTGTAAGTTTATCTATAGAGCAACGGAAAGCTATTAAAGGCCTTTACTGGGGGTTTTTAATGATCTGGTGAAAGTATGGGTACGGGTACTGGAATGAAGAAAGACAAGATCAGAAACAGGAAAACCAATTAAGAGGCTATTTTTCCAAGTCCAGACAATTGTTAATGGTGGCTTGTTGTAGTAGCAATAGAGGTTGAGAGAAGTGAACACATTCAAGACATATTTTCAACATATGGGAAGTAGAATTGACAAGATTTGATCATGAGTTGGATATGAGTAAATGAGGTAGAGGGCCTGTCAAGGATGGCTCCCAGGTTTCTGAAAAGAACAACTCAGTGGATGAAAAAGTCACTTACCAAGACAGCTAACATTAGAAGACAAGCTGCTTTGGTGGGGGCGGATCATGGGTTCAGTTTCTGATGGTGAGGCACCAACATGGAATATTCAGGTAGGCCACTGTGTGTATGGGTCTTGAGATCAATTTGGATTTCATATTTAATACTTGATTGAAGCATTTGGGGGGATAGTTCTGATAAGTAAAGTTATGTAAAAATTTTCATTAACTATAACTTCTTTATTAGGTGAAACAAAATCTTCATCCAACATGAGTCTGGAAGCTTAAAAACTACATACATTTTATTCATTTAATTAAAATTCTGATGAAAAGAAATTATCTTTTCAAAAGAAAGTCAACTAATTTGTCTAATAATAGCATTAAGTGATTATTATTCATTTAAATGCAAGCAAGAAATATCCAAGATCAAGTTTCTTCCTATACAGAAAGGCATGATATTTGGCAAGCGAACATGCTGTCTCTCCCAATCACTTTTTACTTTCCTTTGTTTTTTCTGCACAAGTAGAATTTTTTTATGGATTACCTGTGGATTACAAAGCATATGTAGTTGAGAAGAAACCATGTAAAAGACACTTCCTTCTTTCAGAAGATCAAATCTTTATGAAATATATAAACTGTTGAAATGGAAACTGTCTTAGGGATAATTGTATCCAGCTTTTCTCTAAATAATAAATCCTTTCCACATCTGAATATGTTATGACAAACTTTGCTTGAAATCTTCTAATGAAAGGAAACCTATATTTCAAGGTAATGATTCTACACAATCATTCAATCATGCACTTATTTCTTATTTATTTTTTCATTTATCCATTTGCTCTACATAATGGTAAATTAACAAAGCACTATGCTCAGTGCTAGACAAGAGGAAATTGGATAAAAAGATGAATCAGATCCAGGTACTTGCCCCTCAGGCAGCTTAAACCCTGGTAGATTGAAAGAAAGTTGCAATAATACAAGGAAAAAAGAGTAAAAGACAGTACATAAAATGTCATAGTAATTCAGGAGATGAAGAGTCTACTTTTAGCTGGTAAATGACTTTTAAGGGTTATGGTGTACATTGTTGTCTACCTACTCAGAATATAGTTTTTATCTCCATTATGAAGCAGCCATGAAGTTACTGACCTGCCAGCTCCAGGGATGGACCTTGACTAGCTTAACTCAAAAGTAGGCCCTGTATGACCTAGTCTAATCATTTCTCTGGCCACATGAGTGAGCAGATGACCTACATTAATTTAGTGCCAAGCCAAGGACTTTTATTGAATTGGGGCGGGGGGTGGGGGAGGGTTCTCTCTGTCTTGCTCTCCATGATGTGGGATGCAAACATAAGGCTTAGAACTACCTCAACCTTGTGTAACCATTAAGAAAACCAACCTGAGGAAAGAGACCACATGCAGGAATTGAGAGCCAAGGGAATCATGTATAAATGGCTTTGGGGCCTGATGAATGCCCTTGAAGTATTCCCTTTATCTTCATTTTTCAGTGGCATGAGCCTTTATTTCCTTTATTAATCATAGCACTTTGTGTTGTTCTCTGCTATTTATAATCAAACTGTTCTAACTGCCCAAATATTTATAAAGGAATTAGCATCCAAGCTGGAATTTGAAAACTGGCTAAGATTAGAGCCTAGAGATGAAAAGAAACATTCCAGGTAGAAAGAAAGTAGGAATTTTCTGTGGTAAAATGCATCTCTGTTTGACTATAATAAAGACTGAACAAGGATACAGTATAAAGGGATGTTTGAGGTAACGGTTCTAGAGAAAATGAACGTCTGGCTAAGTAACCTGGATATCATTCTATAGACTAGTGGTTTCTAATTATTAATAACCATGTACTTTTTTTAGAAAGATATCTCACCCACACTTTTATATTTATTCACTTATTTATAGAGTATATATTCTTTCTTACTGTAATAATACAAAGAAAGTTTTAATATGGTTCTTCTCATATTGTAATGCCTCATCTTGTGTTTTCACTTAAATATGCTCACCCCTTTTTGCAATCTACTGTGGGACAATGATAAGCCACTGCAGATTTTTAAACAAGAGCATCATATGATAAGAACTATAGCTTAGAAAGAGCCATATGAAAGCAACATATAAAATGAATTTATATAGATACTGGCAATAAGGCAATTTGTTAAGTAAGGGTTTGGGGTTTGTTTTGTTTTGTTTTTTTTCAATAAGCCAGTAATCTAAGAATAACTGGAGTCTTAAATTTGAGTAGAAACAGTGGAAAAAAAGAGAAGGAGATGAATATCATAGGTATCATGCAGGTAGAATTGGTGAAAAATATATATTAAATATCAACTCAAACAGTCACGTGATAGGAACTCAATACATATAGTTTCCTTTTGATTTCTTTAGAACTGGCCATACTTAGCAAGGGAGATAAAACTGGACTCAACACTGATCAGGCCAATTTCATAGCTGTATCTGTAAATGCTTGGAAGATGGGGAATAGAAATTTTTAAAAAGTACACATTTATGGTCTACCTTAGGTTGGACATTAGAAAATTAGGTAAGGTGTAAAGAAAAACAGAATAGGGAAATCAAGGATTCTCAAAAGAGTCTAGTTGAAATTTGACCATGTGGTCAAGACTGAGCAGGAAGGCACTGGAGGACACCATCTTTTCTAAATAAAAGATGCTGTCAGGTGACCAGAGACATCAATCACCTAGATTACATAGAAGTGCAATTTTGATCAGCGTGAGCAGGAGCATTTGAGGACTAATTTTGTCTGATGCTGAAAAAGTTGTAATTTATTAATATGCAATTTTCTCTGCTTTTATCAACAAATGATATACCCAGAAAAATCAGACTGATACAAAATGAGAATGTTTTAAATGCATCACTAAGTGTAACCTGAAATTCAAGCACCATGTAAACGTACTAGGTGGGAAATAAACCAGCAGAATAGTAAATCTACTGGTCAACTGGAAGCACTTATTTCCCACTAAAAGAAGATGCTCTGTCAGGTACTTTAAGAAATGCCAACAATCTAGCTTCAGAAAATACTCTAGTATTTGTCATTGTAGATTATGAAAATCTCATCTATAAAATATTCAATGCTTTGTTTTTTTCTTTCACTGTTCCTTTTTATATTTACAAATCATTGTGTTTTAGGAAATAAAAAAAATATATTCTGGTAATATGCACTGATGTGAAACTGATTTTTCATGATTTGTCAATGAGTTTATGGTTCACTTCCTTTCCTCATGTATTTATCCATTTCTGCACATCTAAACTAATTAGATTTGTGTAAATACATGCTGTACATATTTTAAATATATAAATGCCTTTAATTTCATACTTTTGTTAGATATTACAAAAAATGTTCAGTATTGGAGAAATTGTACAGCTCATTAAATAAGTATATTTTTAAAAGTACTATCAAACAGTTGAACCGATTGGAAAATAGAAAAAGATGATCGTATTAGAATGACTCAGAGCTATATTTTTTCATGTGTAGCTTCCAGACAGAAAAGGAGGGAAACTTTTAGCATGCTGAAAAGACAGGCAGAGGGCCCTCTGTCTGTTCCTGTAGAAATCTGCCTGTTCCTGTAGAAATCTCCCCATCACCTGCTTCCAAGTCCTACAAAGACAGATCCATCAGAAAGCTCCTATGGGTGACGACATTTCCAATGTCACCAACACTTGTAAAAGACTCTTTATGAAATGTTTACTTAAGTCTTAATGCTTACTGTTATGTAACTATTGTTTGGATGTATTTCTGCACTTCACAACCTAGAACCCCACCTACTACTTTTCAACATGGTGTCCTGAGAAGAGGAGTCAGCTGGGAAACCTGACTACCCATCCAAGCTGTGTCACTAAACGTAAGACTTGGGGCAGGATGCTCACGGACCTAAAAGTCAGCCTCTTCCTCTGCCTCTAAATCTCTCAGAACTTAGATTTTACACTACTTCATAACTCAGTGCAGTTTGTAAAACAAAACAAAACAAACAAAGCAAAAATCAACTTATGTTCTCAGGTATTGTCATTAAAAATGTTAAATTACTTTGGATCCTGTAGGGGACAAAACAAACAAGCTGCTTTGGTACTCAGCAGAAATTTGATTCCCTCAAATATCAGCCTCTGGGATATATTTCTTCTACACTCCCAAGAGTATTCCTAAGAAATATGATGTCAAAAATACCGCTTGTATGCACATTCTTAATTCCTAGCTAAGCCTTCTACAAGCCCTATCTATTCTCTTCTGCAAAACAATAACCTTTTCAACTCTCACTCTTAGGTCCTAGACAGGATCAACTCTACCAATTTATTCCATATCTCCTTTACTCTTGGCCCTGTCATAGATCTGTTTTGACCTTTCTAAACAGAGAGCTTCCCAAGAAGAACGCACACTTGGCTTTAACACTCCAGCTCAAAAGATAGAAGAATCTTCCACTGTGAGGGAGAAGAGAACCCTGATCCCTTCACTCCCAACTAAATTCTATACTTTGTTTGGTCATTAACTTGTTCACCTTTCAGGTGTCATGCCAGAGCTTCGAATGTATGTACACACACACACACACACACACACACACATGTCTTTTATATATAATCACCCTATTAAGTGTGCTGTCATAATAAATATTTTATAGATGAATTATAAAAACATAGAAAGATAGGTAACTAACCCAAGATCACATAATTAAGAACTGTGGAGCTGTCTGAATTTAGAGTAAAAGGGTGAGGGTGTATGACAAAACAACTGTGCAGAGACATGGCTATTTCTATTTACCTATAATATCTTAGTAAAGTCATTTATGCTAAATCATAATTAGAAATCTGTTAAGAACTTTCTATTTAGGTAACTTTTGGTATAGAAATTTGTCAAAAACTGTGTTGAACATCCAAAAAATTTATATCAAATAGCTCACGCTTACCATATTTATATTTTATCATCTCGCACAATCAGAAAAGGTTACTGTGCATATGCATGTTCCTTCTAGAAGTACAATCATACACTTTGGCCAATTATGTTAAATACATTTGGGAACATATATTATCTCATTTAATTCTCAAGACAAAATATAAGTAAGTAACATTTCCATTTTTAAGTTGAAGACAGAGGATCAGGTAATTTACTTATTTTATTTATTTTTTAAGATTTTATTTATTTGAGAGAGAGAGCACAGGAGCAGGGGGAGGGGGAGAGGGACAAGCAAGCTCCTCACTGAGCAGGGAGCCTGACATGGGGCTTCATCCTAGGACCTGGAGATCATGACCTGAGCTGAAGGCAGACGCTTAACCAACTGAACCACACAGGTGTCCCTGAGGATCAGGTAATTTAAACTACTTGTCCAGAGTCACCCAGGTTTTTGTAGTAATACTTTATGTAGCAATACTGAGATTCGAATAGTTTCACTCCAAAGCCCAGGGTTTTCCTTTTGTACTTTACCTTTCTGCCCAAATTAAGTATCCTTAAATTTTTCCTTAGATGTTTCTCAAATTCCACACCATTGCTATAAAAAAGTAACATTTATTCATTTGTAATAAAAATAATAGCACCTACTCTTTATTATGATAGATGTTATATCAATGCTATATTTACACAATCTAATTTAATCCCCACATCAACTTCATGAGATAGATATTATTATTTCTACATTACAGACAATAGAATTAAGGCACAAAAGAGTTAACAAATTTGCTCAAGGTCCCATAGCTAGCAAGCAACACAAACAGGATTTGAGGCCACCTGGGTGACTCAGATGGGTAAGCATTTGCCTTCAGCTCAGGTCCTGATCTCCAGGTCCTGAGATTGAGCCCCTTATCTGGCTCCCTGCTCAGTGGGGAGCCTGCTTCTCCCTTTCCTTCTGTCCCTCCCTCTCACTCGTGTTCTTTCTCTCTCTCTCTCTTTCTCCCAATGTCTCTAAAATGAATAAATAAAATCTTTCAAAAAAAAAAAAAAACAGGATTTGACCACAAATGCAGCTATTTGATATTAAAGACCATACTTTTAATCATTACACTAAAGTTTGTAGATCTAGAGATGCTTAGAATAAATTTTATTTATGGAGGTCATATTTGAATTCTGCCAGTTCTCTGGTACAACAATTGAAGCATTAAAAAAAAAAATGAAAAACAATGGGAGAAATTCTGCAGGATGAGAGGAGGTATATGAGAACTCTCTTTACTTACTGCTCAGTTTTCTGTAGTCCTAAAACTGCTCTAAAAATTAAAGTCTGTTAATTTTTTTAAACTGTATTATTTTCTCTTGAAGATCCCTTAAAATCACCAACGGGGGTGCCTAGGTGGCTCAGTTGGTTAAGCGACTGCCTTCGGCTCAGGTCATGATCCTGGAGTCCCTGGATCAAGTCCCGCATCGGGCTCCCTGCTCGGGCTCCCTGCTCGGCAGGGAGTCTGCTTCTCCCTCTGACCCTCCCCCCTCTCATGTGCTCTCTCTCATTCTCTCTCTCTCAAATAAATAAATAAAATCTTAAAAAAAAAAAATCACCAACGGATGTCCCAGTAGTACTGTTATTGATAAGATCTGAAACATCCTAAACACAGATCTATGGAAGAATATAAGGATCCATGTAAGGCAGGGCACCTGGGTGGCTCAGTTGGTTAAGCAACTGCCTTCGGCTCAGGTCATGATCTTGGAGTCCCGGGATCGAGTCCCGCATCGCGCTCCCTGCTCAGCGGGGAGTCTGCTTCTCCCTCTGACCCTCCCCCTTGTCATTTGCTCTCTCTCTTTCTCTCTCAAATAAATAAATAAAATATTTAAAAAAAAAAAGGATCCATGTAAGGCAAATAGGTGACTTGCCTCCCAACAATTATATGACTATTTTTGAAAGGAGTGGAAAGGTACTTAAAAGACAAAATGCCTGGCAAAATGTACCATTTAAAAGACATTTTTAATATCCGTGAAGCTGAACACCCTTTTCCCCCTACAATACCTGTCTGTTCCCTTGATTTCTGTATCTGATTCCATGCCTGTAACAATTCTTGGTACCTTGTTGAGAATACTGGTTATTGATCCTTCCATAGCCTTGCCGCTGGACTTGATTCCACATGTCTGTTGCAAAGCCCCTGACAATTTGATTTCCAGCTGAAGAATGCAGATCATACAAATGTTAATGATAATGCTAAATTTTACATTGTAATAGCTTTCACATTAAATTTTAAGTCAAAAAACTATAAATTAATACATAATTCACTTCTAAAAAGGTAATTTAATACTCTGATTTATCATTAAACATTTTGAATGCCAGATAATTTATTTAATCCTCATTCAAAAACATTTGATTGCTCAATCTTTACTAATAATTGTATTATCACACAACAAAAATCATGTGCTCTATATGCCAAAAGTATGTGATAAAGTCTTATGCCTGAAAAAGGGGATGGGCATAGCCTTATATGATTATGATCTTGCTGTTCAGTCTAGTAAAAAAAATCTCTAGCCTCTTCTTCTTGACATATTTGTAGATAAATATTGTCCATACATTGAATACTGCTAGTTTATGTGTTTCTTAGTTGATTTTATTCCGTGGTACAAATGGAAACATTTGTATTCTGTCCCTTCTATTTGGTATTTTAAAAACTATGCTATCACTTCATCTTACATTTTCATGAGTTATGGCCTAGACTCTAAATATAACCTATTCAGACCTTGCAAGGGATTGAAAATGTAAAGAAACCAGAAAAATAAAGCTTACATGACACAGTAACTGGAGGATATATTGATTTTAAAATGGATAAAATTAGGTCTATTTCCTTGCAGGGAGGGAAAGTAATGTAATATTGCAGGAAGGGAGAGAGAAGAGTAATATATAAATAAAGGTATTTTTTAAACATAGGAAAATATTTGAGTAATTAAAGAACTTTGTTAATGCTGATATAGAATAAGCATTATGGAGCATTAGTGGCAGGAACGATTAGATATTATAGTAGCCGATGCAGCACGGCAGGTATCCAGGTACCCAGGGATGTGTAAGTAAATATAGAAAATGAACAGTGGCAGAGATAGCCCTTAAGGATTCGGCGATTCAGACTATATTGACCCAGAGAGATTGTGGGAAGTTTTGAGTTTGTGATAAAAAAGCTCCTCTGGAATTTTTGTTCCATTTGGGAAGGTAGGCAATAGCAACTCATATTTAGAGCTTGCAAGAAGCATATGCAAAAAAGAGGTAACCGTGAATAAATAGAGTTTTAAAAGGTACGGAAGTAATATAACCTGAATTTTCAAAATAAGCATATGATCCGATACATGGAGATCGTATTGTAGGAAGGCAACAGTGGGAGAGGGAGACATACATTATTTCTCCTTCCCAACATCCATTTCCTCATCTCTTGGAAATAGTGCCTTTAGGGAATGATCTTTCCCATCTCTCTGTCCCTGTGGATTGGGTGGGGCTGCCCCACTTGAACCAGAACTTCACATAGCTGCTTTTGAAAAATGAGAGCAGTGTCTCCCTCTGGTCCAGCACCTGGTTCTGGGATGCCCATAGGACCCGGGCCAGGTTCATGAGAGCCCTACCTTAGACTTTTACTAGAGCATAAAAATTGGAAAAGAGAAGTGATCTTTCTCTGGGATGGAGAGCTTTTCTAAAATGAAGTCAATGCAGTTATGAAACATTTGAAGTACTTAGAAAAGGATAATGCCTGACTTGATTTAGATGGGTGGAAGGAGATAGAGAGGAGTAGGGATATGGCAAACATATCTTTGAAGTAGATTTGACTGACCTTCAACTTTTCCTTTATGAGTCAGGGTAAATGGATGGTGACGCCAAATAGTGTGAGGAAAGACAAAGAAACTCAGTTTCATGAATAAAGAACTCAACAAATCTCTTCTTGCACTTGTCAAATTTGAGAGAGCATTGCCCCTTTTGAGTGGATATGTCAGGAAGACAATTGGATGTATGAATCTGAATCTTAGGAGAGTATATGAACTGTATATATAGGTTGAATTTGAAATAGGTATGGAGTAAGCACAAAGAACTTAATGGGGCCCAGATCAAGCCTTAAGAAATTCCAACAAAGTAAACTGAAAAGGAGCAGAGGATAAGACAAAAGATAGCAATTGTCAAATATTCATTATATTCCCTTTACAAATATGATTCATGAAGAAGAATCTTAGTAGACGCTTAATTTAAAAATGCTGAATATGGCCTTTGCTGTCGAAAAACACCTGCAATCCCTTAGGACCATTAAAGCAAATGTCTATATGAAGTTACCACTTTATTGTCATTTAAAAATTTGTGCTTTCTGAAACATCTATTCACTTCTACTGAGGAAAGTTTTCCACTTGACCATTTGTTCCCAGAAAAAAATAAATGCCAAAGATTCTGAATTCCTCATGAAGCTACTGGATCTTTCTAATCCAGAAACTAATTTCCCTTCATTTTGAGGGCTGTGAAAGTCAAGGAGGGCTGTTACAGAGCAGAGGCCACCTGAACAAGGGATGCATCAGTAAGTTGTCATACTTCCCCTGCCTCTTTCCAAGTGCACTTTGGATGAACCAAATGTTCTGTCTTGCTGAGGACTAAATAGAAAGAAAAAAAAAGTGTGAGTTTTCACAAAAATAAGTCTACATTTAGACAGAATATAATTATTTATACTGTTGTACAACAAAACCATTAGTTGGTACTTTAGTGACTCATCATGATTCCATTTTTTGTATCGTAAGAAAGATTCAAAATGGCAAATTACATCAAGTACTAGGCACTTAACAGCAATATGATATTTTTATAAGTCAAAGTAACTCCATGTATTAGGCTGAGGTATATCACCCTACAGTCTTTAAGTCCGCTGGACTGAAAGGAAGAGGAGATAGTCTCCATTTAACAAAACTATCTAGGCATTGTAGATGCTATAGTAAATAAGAGAGAATTGCTGCTCTTATTGACTTCAAATTCAAGTAAACTAAACAAAGAAGTAAACAAGAATGTAGTAGCTTAGGGACACGTGGGTGGTTCAGTCAGCTAAGCAATTGCCTCCAGCTCAGGGCATGATCTCAGGGATTGAGCCCTGAATCGGGCTCCCTGATCAGCAGGGAGCCTACTTTACGCTCTGCCTGCCGCTCCCCCTGCTTGTGTACTCTCTCTCTGACAAATAAATAAAATCTTCTTAAAAAAATAAAGATGGTAGTAGCTTAGATAATGATAATGACCCTTATGAAAATAGAAAAACCATAGTGATTGGGATGTGGGGGGGTAGTTATACCAATTGGGTATGTTTGGGAATTACAGTCAACGTGCATCCTCTTACTTCCATGAGAGACCATGTGGCTTGTGCTCATTTACCCATAGTTGCTGGTCACAGTTGCTCTCATTGTAGCTGATGACACGAGAAGGAAAGGAAATACCTCACTCAGAGTATCTTTCTTCCAGATCACACATGCATGAATTCTATAAGGCCAAAATATCCTTCCTTCCTCAAAAAACTATTGCTATTAAATTCACTATATGCCTCATCTCCTCGTCTTCAACCCCAGCTTCTATGAGGAGTTTGTGTGATCTGTGTGCCACTGTGGCAGGGACACTGTGAGGATCTAAATTCTGTTAGCTATCTCTAGTTCTGTTCTCATGTCTATGACTCTCAGTATGTCTGCTCCCTCACCTACCATCCCATTCATACTTTCTTTTCCTACAAAATAATTCCACTGGGCTTTCTGGAACTCTCCCTACAACCCCACCAGCTTCCCCCAACATTACTTTAACTGAAAACTAGGTGACTATCGAGAAAACTTTTACAGCTCTCCCAAATAGAGGTTGTTCATTTAACATTCTAGAAAAACAATAACCAATAATAACAGCAGATTTATTGTGCATTTCCTATATACAAGCACTAACCTAGACTGTACAAGAATTTATTTCATGAATAAATTTCATAAATTCATTTCATTTAATTACTCCAGCACTCCCATGAGATAGATACTTTTATCCGTATTTTAGAGATATGAAACTGAGGCAGAAAGGGATTAAGTAACTTTCTCAAGGTCACAGAAGTACAGAGAGATAAAGCCAGCAAGGGAACCTAGACAGTCTGATTACAGAGCTGATGCTCTTGGGGAATACTCACTTCTTTGATAGCTCATGGGTTAGAAATGGAGCTTGAGTTCTCATTGTTGCCTTGTTCCACAAAAGCTCTTCCATACACTTCCAAAAACTCCCATTCCTTGTTATTTTCATCCACCAAACTCCTGGCCAAACTCATCCACTAAAAATTTTGGTACCTAGCCCAGGGGATCCCTTTCCTCCTCAATTCCTGCCATCATCTTGGAAAATTCAATGTCCACATGGACAATCTACCCAACATCATATTCTAATGGCTCCCTGACTTCCTTATCATTACCAGTATATTTCACATCATCTCCCACCAATCCCCTATAACATGTCACTGAAAAAAATTTCCACTTCCAAAATCACAGACATTTTACTCTCTGGTGAAAATTCCATGTGCTTGCTCAGGAACCCCAATTCTCACTGTTCTTCAGTGTTTGAGCCTTCACCTCCACTGACCTTTTCACTTTTTTTTTTTTGCAAAATATGAAACTCCTTATACTTTTGATTTATTCTACAACCTTTCATTTCAGTTATTTTGGTACCAGTACACTAACCTCCCTTATCCATTTGTTCTTTCAAAGCCTCCAGTGAGAAAAACCCAAACCCTAAACCCAACAATTTTTATTACCTATGTCTGTGTCTACACTCAGATTCCTGAACACTCTTTAAGGGGACTGGTATTCCTATGAATTCAGTAAACAACCTCACCTACCCACAATCTTAATATAATTCTCTAATAATCTTGATCTAATTTCGATAACAAATATTTCACGTTTTATCCATTATTTACAAAGCATGATACTCTTTGTATACTCTTCACTCTCATCAGATGATTACATTGTACTTCACTAAAGTGATTGAAACCATCAGAAAGGAATTCCTTCCAACATTCTGCTGCCAAATATATCACTAACCTGCATTTGGACCAATCTTCTCCTCCTGCTTTCCTGATACAAAAAAGTACATGTTTCTCCTCCTTGAAGGCCAGTATGTCTACATGTTATCTGTGTCCCATCCCTCTCACATTCTCCAGAAAATATGCTAACATTTAATGCTTTAGCTTTCAGAGCCTCCGTGACCACAAGTTTTGCTGTAACCCATAATAAGAAATATATGTTACATTGCAACCCAATACATATATGTATTATATGTATCATAAATAATACATACACTAGATATAAGTATCTTGTATAAACATACAAAACATATCTTATTGTGGATTTCAGAGGACAATTTATACAAATAACCAGAACAAAATTTCTTAAGATTACCTTATGGTGCATGATACACTGATATTTTTTTCTTCTTTTCTTTTCCTTTTTTTTTTTTCTTTAATGCTGGTCCCCACTCACTAAATTAATGTTACAACACACTAATGAGTCATAACTTGCAGTTTGAACCACAGTGAATTATTCTATTCCCCTATAACTTTATATTGGAATTCTTTCATCTGAAATTTTTAAAAAGCTTTCACCCCCAAGTGCTCCTTCAGCTCATATCTTCTACACACTTTGACTTACAAGAAAAGTTAAATAACTTTTAGTCTCCACTTTTGTGTACCATTAACTTCTCAGACCACTCTAACCTCTCTTCTGCCCCACTACTCCATGAAAACCACTTTCCTTAAGTTTCCATTAACTACCAGCAACTAAATTCAGTGGACAAGTTTCAGCCTCACCCTATTCAATATTTCAGCAGCATTTAATGGTTGGCCACTCCCTTCTTCTTGAAAGACGAATTTTTCCTGGCCTCCTAGTTTACCACATTCCATTGGTTTTCCTCCCTTCTCTCTGCTTACCTTCTTTCAGTGTCTTTTTGCTGTCTCCTCTGTCGGACTCTGAAATATTGAAGGCCACCTATTCATTTCTCTCTTCTCAGCATCTCTCTCTCACTCCTTTAGTTCTTGCTCTAGTTCTTGCTCTCATTGTTGGAATTGCCATCTGTATTTAGGAGACAAGTGAGATGTCCTATTTATAGGCTAGAGGCCTCCGGACATTAGCTATGTAATAAGACTTCCTTCCCCTGGAGAATATACAAATGTCCTTAATAATTCGGAATCCAAATCTTCTCCTGAATCACTTCCAGGCATATGCAGTTACATAACAGAGAACTACTGCTTTTTATATTCTATGCTCATGATCCTGACTGCTTTAGCACATTTAGGATTGACTGTATAATTTTTGGCATATCAAAGAATGTCAAGATTTCATCTGCATTTCCTATTTAGTTAAATTCAAGGTTTCCTTTTCTCCCTATAAGACTTACGTATATCTGGAAGTTAACAGCTTCTCTTGGAAGTCAGCTGGAAGCCTTTGAAAGTTACATGCTCAGTATCTGAGGCATAGATTTTCGTGATGTATGAATCATCACACCAACCTTTCCTAGCTTTGAAAATTCTGTGTTCTGTTCCAAGAGATTTGGCAATTTCTCCTATCTTTAATTGCATTGTCTGGAGTGTGACCAGAAATCCTTTTACAAATGTCTCAATGAGAAAATGAAACTCGTCTTTATATTCTTGTGTATTTTTCTCTGATTAGGTACTATAAATCACTTGGTTGATGCTTTCAAAATGTGCAGATAATGCCCCAGTAACAAATATTTGCTTGGTTTATAAATTTTCATCTTGCAGATCCACGTTATGCTCTTCTGTCTTTTCAACTCAGTGTTGCATCCCAATGTAATAATTTTTATGAATTTTGGGCTGCAATTACGGTTCCAAATTAAATAAAAAATCAATTTTCTGTTTGGTTACCGATTTGCAAGTAACCTAGCTGAACTGATAATTAGATAAATATTCACCTATACATAGTTATGTTCACAGGCAGGGAGGACCACGTGACAGCTTACTGCTTTACCAAAGTTTTGGGATTCAGCGAGGATTATGATTAAAAACTGGCCAGAGGACCAAAAAAAGAAGGCATCCAGATGGCCAACAGACACATGAAAAGATGCTCAACATCATTCATCATCAGGGAAATGCAAATCAAAACCACAATGGAATTATCACCTCATGCCTGTTAGAATGGCTAAAATCAAGAAGACAACAAGCAACCAGTGTTGGCAAGGATATGGAGAAAAAGGAACCCTTGCGCACTGTTGGTGGGAATGTATATCCACTGTGGAAAACAGTATGGAGGTTCCACAAAAAATTTAAAATAAAAATTCTACAGGATCCAATAATTCCACTATTGGGTATTTACCCAAGGAAAACGAAAACACTAACTCGAAAGGATATATGCACCCCTGCTTACTGCAGCATTATTTACAGTAGCCAAGACATGGGAGCAACCTAAGTGTCCATCAATAGATGAATGGTTAAGGAAAATGTGGTATATATACACCATGGAATATTACACCACCACAAAAAAGGATGAGATCATGCCATTTGAGACAACATGGATGGACGTAAAGGGTATTATGCTAAGTGAAATAAGTCAGAATGAGAAAGACAAATACCATATGTTTCTACTAATAAATGGAATCTTAAAAAAATGAATAAACAAAAAGCAGAATCAGAACTATAAATACAGAGAACAAGCTGATGTTGCCAAGGGTAGGGGTTGGGGTGGGCAACATGAGTGAAGGGGAGAGAGCAATACAGTTCTCCAGTTATGGAAAGAGTAAGTCAGGGAAATAAAAAGCAGAGTATAAGGAATACAATAAATGATATTGTAATAGTGAGGTAATGGGACAGATGGTAGCTATACTTGTGGTGATCATAGCATGTTTAAACTTGTCAAATCACTAAGTTGTACACCTGAGACTAATGTAACATTGTGTATCGATTATCCTAAAAAAAAACACACACACAACAGTGTAATGAAAATGGCAACACCACAAACCAATAATAAATGATGTTACCTTAAAAAAAATTCAACATGGATTATACAATGTACCTCAATTTCAAAATGTTAAAATGTGGAGACAATCCATCTCTGAATCAAATAAAAACATCCCTCACTAAAATTTGCTGATTAAATTAATTAATAAAATAGCAAAGAGTTAGTATACATTTCGGTTTTCTTTTTTTTTTTTTTTTTTTTTTTTTTTTTTTAAAATTTTTTTTTTTTTTATTTGAGACAGAGAGAATGAGAGACAGAGAGCATGAGAGGGAGGAGGGTCAGAGGGAGAAGCAGCCTCCCTGCCGAGCAGGGAGCCCGATGCGGGACTCGATCCCGGGACTCCAGGATCATGACCTGAGCCGAAGGCAGTCGCTTAACCAACTGAGCCACCCAGGCGCCCATACATTTCGGTTTTCATTGTTTAGTTGTTATGGGGAGAAGCAATTATAAAATTATAGTGACATGCTCTTAATTAAATGGCTTAAACTTAGTGGAAGAAAGAGCCCAAATTATTGAGTCATCTCTGAAAAAGGGTTAACTGAATTTTATATTTGGAATGTTTTACTCAATAGTAAAAGTACACTTATTAAAAAAAAAAAAAAAAAAAACATTTCATCAAGTCCTGTTAATAATTATTACTGAAGTTACTAACAAAAAAATGACTTTTATCCGTGATTGGACTAATTCATGTATGTTAAAAGAAACAACAATCAAAATTTGACTTGAGTACAGAAACACCCTTTAAAATACATCAGTATAAGCCAAATAATTTTCAACTCTAGTAGGCTTATTTGATCATAATACATTGTTCTCCTGATTCTTTTTATGTTTCAACATGGCTAGTCAAGAAACAAAACCTCCCCAGTAAATGCAGTGCCTTTACCAGTCCAACAAAGAGAGTCCAAAAAAGGGACAGCCATTCTGAAAGAGATTCTCAAAATTAAGTTAAAGATGTTTACACAGTAGGAGTTTTCCTACCTATGTAATCAAATTTGGCTACTGTAATGACCAAATAATTCCCCCAGTTACATAATTTCCAAAAATGGTTGTGTTAATTTACTGATTGGATTGGCAAAGCGGTATGAGGTGGTAAAATATAACCTGTGGAATCAATTGACACAAAGGTTGGCCCTGATCAGCCAACCTCATATTATTTCCCTTCTAAAGAAACAATATTGAAGAAAGATTAAAGGCATAGACTATTGAGTCAGACTGCCTAGTTTCAATGGTAATTTTGCCCTTTTTAACTGTGGGATCTTGGGCAAGTTACAGTCTCTGTCCTTTAGTTACTTCTGTAAAAGAGGGAAAATAATAGAACCTACCTTATAAGATTATTTGTATGAGCACATGATGTAATACAAATAAAGAACCTAGAATAGAACTGGAAAAAACTTTTGATACTGATATTACAAATTTAAAGTGAATGTTTTCTTTCCTCAACTGGTTAAGAAATTGCTCCAGGACAAGGACGAAGCCTTAATTTTATTTTCACTTCCAATATTAGCATGCAGTAGGTATTCAGTGAACACCTGTTAGAAAATAACACAAAATGCATTATATCTTAGAAGAACATTATAGTATTAACTAGAATTCAGATTCTAGATGGTAAGGATTCTATGTGAATCCTTCAGAATAAAATAATTATACCAAAGCAATACTGTAGATAAATTACATATACCCATTTTTTCAAAAGTCTATAGATATGTTTAGGCAGATATAACTTTCACAAGACCATGCTGCCAGCTTTTAAATAGAAAAATTCAAGATCAGCATTTCCTAAATGATGTTTTGTGGACATATTTATGGGGTTATTGTCTATAAGATTTTTTTAAAACTATGACTTAATTTATATGTTAAGATATTTAATGTAAGTATATTCTAGATTATCTGAAGACCATCTTAAACCTTAAATCTAAGAACTGCCTTATAAACTCAATACCCAGTTTGTGTTTATGATTATTATATTAATATCCAACTGCCTTTTATTATACTTCTTAATTTTATCCTTCTTATATATTGAGAAAAATTCACATTTATATAAACAATTTAATAAAATTTTGTAAGTACCTTTGGGAAACTTAAAGAGAAACAAAACACAATCCATAAAAGAAAAATCGATAAATTGGACCTCATCAAAATTAAAAACTTTTGTCCTACAGAAGACTCTGTTAAGAGATTTATAAGATGAACCACAGTCTGGGAGAAAATATTTGCAAACCACACAGAGGACTAGTATCTAGACTATAAAAAAGACAAAGAATAAGTATCTGGATTATATAAACAAATTGCAAAACTCAACTGTAAAGAATAATCCAGCTAGAATATAGACAAAGACTAATGGACATGTCACCAAGGGATAAAATAAAATGTGCCATCTATATATCACCAAAGAGGATAGACTGATGGCATGTAAAAAAATGTTCAACGTGATTTGCCATTAGAGAAATGAAAATTAAAACTACAGTGAGATCTTACTACATATCTATCAGATGGCTAAAATTAAAAATAGTGACAATGCCAAATGCTGGCAAGCATGCAGAGAAACTGGATCACTCATACATCACTATGGGAATGTGAAATAGTACTGCTACCATGAAACAGGTTGGCCGTTTTCTTACAAGCTAAACACGCACCTACTATTTGACCCAGCAGTTGCACTCATGGACATTTATCCCAGAGAAATGAATACTTATGTTCATGCAAAAACCTATAGACAGATGTTCCTAGCAGCTTTACCTGTAACAGCTAAAAACCAAAAACAACCCAGATGTGCTCCAGCGGGTGAAAGGTTAAACAAATTGTGGCACATACGTACTATGGAATACTACCCATCAATAAAAAGCAATGAAGTATTGATATGTACAACAATTTGGATAAGTCTCCAGAGAATTATGAGTGAAAAAAAAAATCCTAAAAGATTTCATGCTATAAAATTCCACTCACAACATTGTGGAAATGGCAAAAGTATAGAGACCACATTAGTGGTTGTTAAGGATTATGGACGGTGGAGGAACTGGAGGGCATTTAAAAGGGTACAGTGGGGGACACCTGGGTCACTCAGTTGGTTAAGCATCAGGCTCTTGATTTTGGCTCAGGTCATGTTCCCAGGGTTGCGATTAAGATTCTTTCTCTCCCTCTGCCTCTCCCCGCTCCCTCTCTCTCAAAAAAAAAAAAAAGGTACAATAGGTACTCTGGTAGTGATGGCATTGTTTTGTATCTTGATTGCCATCGCAGTTACATGAACTGATACATGTGACAAAATTGCATACAACTAAATCCACGCACACAAATGAACACATGCAAGTAGTACAGGTAAAACTGGGGAAATTGAAAAAGATGAATTGGTTGTATCAATCTCAATTTCCTCATCATGGTATCTGTATTTAGTTTTACAAAATATCACCATGTGAGGAGAAACCATATAAAGGGTCCATGGGATCCCTCAGTATTATCTTTTTACAGCTGCATGTGAATCTTCAATCATCACAAAATTAGAATTTATTTAAAATTTATTTAAAGATTCACTTATTTATTTTAGAGAGAGAGAGAGAGCATGTGTGCAAGTGTGGGGACAGGCAGAGGGAGAGGAGAGAGAGAATAACAGACGCTCCTGCTGAGCACGGAGCTGGAGGCCTTGGGGCTTGGAGCTGGAGGCATTCAGGCTCCATCTCACAACCCTGAGATCATGACCTGAGCCAAAACCAAGAATTGGATGCTCAAACGACTGAGCCACCCAAGGGCCCTGTTTAAATTAAAAAAAAAAAAAAAAAAACTTCCTCTATAGAATAAACGTAGCTTTCAAATATTGCCCCCTCTCCTTTTTCTGAGCAACTTCCTCTGTGAAACTTTAATATATAACTTAACAAATATGCATCAGGCATCCACAGAATTATATAATGACATTGTATTAGGCACTTAGAAGGGAAAGTAAGATTTAAATTTAGCTACAAGACAACACTTACTGAGGAGGTAATAGCAATTAATTGCACAACTACTACAATGTATTTTAGTATTTTGTTGTGTTAATTCTGTAACGCCCAAATACTATAAAGTAAACTTATTTTAAATGCTTTAGACAGAGCCCCATTATATGAGCTCTGGATTTAGGATGGCTGGGTTTGAATTAAGTCTTTGCAACCTACAAGCTGTGATAACTTAGGGTAGTTAATTAACTCTTTTATGCCTCATTTTCCTAATCTGAAAACTTGGAATAATAAAGTACCCATCTCAGTTCTTGTGAGAATTAATTAATGGAAAAAGCTGGAACAGGGTAAGGACTGAAGTGTTCTTGTTGTCGTATTTTAATGAATGTAAAAGAACAGAATGATCCCATGTTTTCAGCAATTATTAAAAAGTATGAAATCATATTTAGATAGACAAGTTTAAACATGCATATATTTAGACATTATTTTGTTGACTTTTGCTGTTTTTAAAGAGCCTTGGACTGTCAGTTTTTAATAAATATGGAATACTCTATTATGGAAATATATGTCAAACTGCTCTTAACTTCTGGACTTACAGTTTATGTAGCTAGTTTCAGACATGTTTACTTATTTCCAATGATGAAAAATGAACTGAAACATTAGGAAACAGATACTCAAAAGTTTAACCAATGAAGTATTCTTTACATTAGATCTTGAAAATGACAATGCTACCAGTAAAAGATTAGTATTCATAAAAACAGAGTAATTATTTACTTCTTAACACATTTGAAACTGAAAAATCTGGATTTCTTTTTTTTATTTTACTATAAATACAAATATATTCTGAACAGGTCCCATTAAAGTCTGATGTCCTTAAAGTTCCTAGCAGATGTTTTCTGCTTCCTTCTTATTTATTTTTTCCTTTTCTTTATATTAGCCCCCTTGCTTTTCCACTTCTCAGCTTATAGAATTGTTTTTCCAGAGAGGTAATATGGGTGAATAAAAATATATTATAGAGCCTGACAACACTTCATAACATTTTTTATTTCCAAAATTCTTTGAAAATCATCATTACTTCTATTATTTGATAGGTCAGTAAAATGTGACTGTATTTTATTAAAAGAATCATGTTACCTGCACTGGCCACATTATTTTTTAATTTCTACTTTCCAATGGCAAATACTGTGTAGAAGTTGCTATTTTATTTAAGCCATACCAAGTAAATATGGTAGAGGCCTATTAGGCTCCTAGTCAACTCAACCACTGTATAAAATTACTCCCAAGGATATATTTTTTAATGCTGTTTCCAGGCTGGTTTTGAATAGCTGAAGTGTTCACACTTCCCATGGGAAGATATTTCATAGCATGATTTTGGTATTGGAACATTTTTCCTGAAACTATATTTATTTAAAACTTCTGTTCTTGTATTACAATACCGTTTCTCTTCAGTTCTCAAACATATTCTGCTTTGATTTTTATGAATTCCTCCTTCAATTATCTCATGACCAACTTATGATGGTTTTATACTAATATTTCCCACAAAATAATTTGTATTGCCTTAGTTATTCAAAGAAATGGAAAAAAGCCTAAGCATATATTATTCAGAACCACAGATAATTGACCAAATATATGATTTTTAAATATCTACTTAAATGATATCTCTTAAGCTGACTCATTTTGCAGACTCTAAGAAAAGAAAAAGTACATTATAAATGTAGCTTAAACATCATGTTTCTACTTGATCCATACAACAAGCCAGCCCTGGACATTAGCTCAATCTTAAACTATCTGAAAGCAATTGTTCTATATTTTTTTTCTAAGATTAACCAACAAATGAATACAAACTTTCAGCCTTTAAGATTTTGATGACTATAACTGGTACAAATATGCAAGACCAATACATTTGTAAATAGATAAAACTCTAGGTGTTAACACTGTGCTATGTAAAATTTGATGCAAGCACATTGGATTTGGTAGAAATAATGGTCACCAAAGAAAATTCTAGTAGCATAAATCATAAATGATAATATGTTATATAGGAAAAACAATCAATGGATCCAATGTTAGTTAAAAACTTAATAAGAAAAAATCATATTAATGAAAATAATGTCAGTAAATTTAAAATGAAAATGGCAAAACTGTGAAATGTGGAGAAAAAATTGATCAACAGATTAAACTGATACAATGGCATCTAGTCCCCCAAATATATATTTTTTATTTTCCCCAGGATATTTTCACACAGAAAAATAATCAGTTTTGTAATAATTTTGATTAAAATATTTAATATGCATGAGGGCACCTGGGTGGCTCAGATGGTTAAGCATCTGCCTTTGGCTCAGGTCATGATCCCAGGGTTCTGGGATCGAGCCCCACATCAGGCTCCCTGCTCAGCGGGGAGCCTGCTTCTCCCTCTCCCTTTTCCTACCGCTCCCCCTGCTTGTGCTCTCTCTCTCTATCAAATGAATAAATAAAATCTTCAAAAAAATCTTTAAAAGAATAATAAAATAAAATATTTAATATGTGTGAACAAAAGGCAAAATGATTTTAGGATCAAAATCTAAAGTTCAATACTCATTGGTGAAAAATAGATCAAAATATTCTGTATCTATATTTAAGACATGTAATTAAGACTTTCTGATTTTAAAACCAAAAATAAATTATTTTAAAGGGACTCACGATAGGGCCAATTATTCACTATTACTTCATTTAACAAAAGCATTTGCTAAGGAAATCTTTTTTTTTTTTTTAAAGATTTTATTTATTTGACAGAGAGACACAACAAGAGAGGGAACACAAGCAGGGGGAGTGGGAGAGGGAGAAGCAGGCTTTCCGCTGAGCAGGGAGCCCAATATGGGGCTTGATCCCAGGACCCTGGGATCATGACCTGAGCCGAAGGCAGACACTTAACGACCGAGCCACCCAGGCGCCCCAGGAAATCTTTTTTAAAGACTTATTTATTTATTAGGGAAGGAGAGAGAGAGCACAAGTATGGGGGGGATGGGCAGAGGGAGAGGGAGAGAGAGTCCCAAGTGGACTCCACCCTGAACCTGAGATTACCACCTTAGCCGAAACCAGTAGTTTGCTGCTTAACCAGCTGCACCATCCAGGTGCCCCTGCTGAGGAACTCTTTTTTTCTTACATTTTCTTTAAGATTTTATTTATTTATTTGTCAGAGAGCAATATTGAGAGAGAGAGAGGTAGGTAGAGGGAGATGCAGGCTCCCTGCTGAGCAAGGAGCCCAATGTGGGACTCAATCCCAGGACCCTGGGATCATGACTGAAAAGGCAGATGCTTAACTGACTGAGCCACCCTGCTGAGGAACTCTAATTGTCAACTTGTGCTTGTCAACTTAGCTCCAGTAGGAAGTATAATTTGTTTTGGACCTTAAGGAATGTATAAGCTTTAAACAAGAAGCGATTGGAGAAGAGAGAATGAAGTAAACAAAGCAATAAGGAAATCATGGGGTGGAATATCAGGATTCATGTGTAAGCCACATGAAATGTATCAATAAAGGATTGAGACCGTAGTGTGAATATTCCTGAATGTGAATTTCCACTTCTGCACCTAAAAACTTAACTATACTCAAAAGGAAAACAAAAACAAAAACAGGGGCACCGGGTGGCTCAGTCAGTTAAATGCCCGACTCTTGATTTTGGCTCAGGTCATGATCTCAGGGTCATGAGATCGAGCCCCAAGTGGGGCTCTCCACTCAGTGGGGAGTCTGCTTGAGATTCTCTCTCTCTCTCAAATAAATTAAAAAAAAATCTTAAAAAAAACCCCTCTCTTTATGTATAAACAAATACTTCACCTAGTTTTTGTTTTAAACCACACCTGACCATTTCCAGAATCTTGTTCTATTAGTTATTTCCTATTTGTCTTATATTTTAGACCTTTCTTTGTCCACCAGGTTATTTCTTCACAAATTATACTTATGCTTTAATCTCTTCCATTTCAAGGGGATCTTCTCACAGGGAAAGTTCACGACAACTGCCACCCCTTCCTTGCTTCTCATCCCTCATTGTCACAAAGCAGTCAGGCTAAAGCTATTCTGGCAGAGGTCACCATCCAGGATACTAATTGCCAAATCCAATCGATTGTTCTTTGTTCTCTTCTCAGTTAATCACTCTGTAGAACTTGACACTAAATTATTCCATTCCTAAAAGTCATTCATTTCTTGTCATACGTGGTACTCTTCTCCGGATTCTTACACAGCTTGCCTTTCCTTTTATGCAGCCAGTCTTCTTCAGTCTCATTTGCTGCCCGCCCCAGCTTCCCCACCTCGACTTACTATGAAGTGAATTGCAATTACAAAAACAAGATGTGTTTTATGACCCTATTTATGATCTGTTTTATATACATAGACAAATATACAGAGTATGCACAGATAAGTTGTGTTCATGTGTAAGATAAGTCTCTCTCTCTCTCACATATTCATATATATATTCTGGGTGAATTTCACATTAATTCTAGGTGAATTTCACATTAATCATTTGTATTGTTCTTAAGTATTTTTTGTAATTATAATGTATACATTTTTTAAAAGGGGACTCAATGAAAAAATTCACCAGTTATATTTATATGCCCTTCAATTATACTTGTATGTTGATTCTCAAACTGCTCTCTCGGCCCAGACATTTTCCCTGAATTCCAGACCTCGATGCCCCACAGTCAAACTCATCTCTCACCTTCTTCCCTTTTTGTGCCTCATCAGTCCCTCAATCAAACTTTCTCCAGGTAAGTGCTTTGTGGCAGCTGTATCTTTACATGTTTGTAATTCCCAAAATGAAAAGCTCCAAACATTATTCACGTTTCTACTCCTAGTGCCTATCATGGCAACTTGTACATAGAATATAGTTACTGAATAGGCTGAGTGAATAAACTAAAAAGATTGGGGTGCCTGGGTGGCTCAGTTGGTTAAGCGGCTGCCTTCGGCTCAGGTCATGATCCCAGGGTCCTGGGATCAAACCCCACATCAGGCTCCCTGCTCAGCGGGGAGCCTGCTTCTCCCTCTCCCCCTGCCTGCCTCTCTGCCTACTTGTGCTCTTTATCTCTCTGTCAAATAAATAAATAAAATCTTTAAAAAATAAATAAATAAATAAAACTATTATTCTTTATTCCATATAGCTTAGGAAATTATTGAAGTTTTCTTTTTTTTTTAGTTAAGTGACATGTTCAGATTTGTAATTTAAGATTAATCTGGAAGGACGTAAAGAAAATGAAATTGGAGAGTATAAAAAAGAGGGGGCATGTGTAAAGAGTCACAGAAACTCTAGGTACCAATGATACAACCTTTCTAATGAAGAGGTACCTCCCAGGAATAATAAAAATGTATCCCCCACTTTCCTTACACATTGTAACTTTTAAAGATGTACATCATTTGGTCTGCCAGTGATTCTAAAATAAATCTTTGCTGCCATCTTGTGGCAAAATATTTATATCATAACAATGCATAAGTTTTGGGAGACTTGAGTCCATAATTAACCATAGTTAAGCTGTTTTTTAGAAAGAAATAGATTCCAACTTAAAGGTTTCCTTCTGCTGCTTTCATGCAAACTAACTTTTCAGTCTACATGGACTTCGTATGTTTTTAAATACTGTTTTGTTTATTGTAATATAAATATCTCCAAATTAATTTCTATATTTACATTTTTGTTCACTTTTCTCCAAATTCTACAAGCTAAAGAAAAAATTTGGTTGTAGTTGACCATCTTTTGAATTTGATTTGATTGTCTTTTCTTTTCCTATTAAGCACATACAAATTCATTCCTTCAGTTTATTCAACAAATACTTATTGAGTGCCTATCTTATGTCAGTCATTGTTTTAAGCATTCAGGATATAATAGTGAATAAAGAGACAAAAATCCCTGCCTTCAAGGATCTTACATGTTACTTGGATATATAAAGGGGATTTGTATGTCTTAATGTTCTTTAAAAACAATCTTTGTAATCCACTTTGACAAACTGCATAAGTTTATAGTTTGGAAGGAAAGAAGATATACAAGAAACTATCACAAAAATGGGCTTTCTCTTTAGAAAAAAATGTAGAATATTCCAAAATCAGGACCATGCATATAAAATTTTGTAGAAACTGGAAGTCCTAGTGATTATTTCTTTATTTATAGGATGACAGAAAAGTGGGCTACAAATAAATGAGTCAGCAACATTTTAAATTTTGCTTATTCAAATCTGAACAAGTCATTTGGCACCCATATGCACCAACTGAAGAGCCGAAGTTTAATGAAAGTTGAAATTGTTTGGAAAAGCCAGCATTGTAGACAGTAAAGGAAATGTAATGTTATGGAAATGCCAGCAATTATTGTACAAGGAAATCAATTCTTCCTAACTGACGATAGTTTCAAACTTACAGTCTGTGAAGTTGTCTTTTCTTTTTTCTGTTAATAGAATTTAGGCAATAAAATTCTGAGATATGATGAATTTCATTTTTTGTAGTTTTAATTTTAAAAAAGATATTCAGTAAGAAGGCACATATTTCAGTTTTGTTCAGCCTAGGTCCTCTCCAAAAGCAGAGCTGAAGACAAAAGCTTGTAGTTTATTTTAGAAAATAGTTTATTTTAGGAAATTATTCCAAAGAAGAGGAGTGGGAAACTGGGAAGACAAGAGAGGGAAGAAAAATTGACTCCTAGGGTAAATTATTGAGCAGCATTATTACTGCAATAAGTAGCTGGCAGTCAATTCCTCTAAGAAGCCTTGTAGAACACACTTCAGAATTCTTTGTTGTTGTTTTCTCTTCCTTTTTTTTTATTATTAACATATGATGTATTATTTGTTTCAGGGGTACAGGTCTGTGATTCATGAGTCTTTTTTTTTTTTACTTAGGTAGTTATCTTTTTTTAATTTAATTTTATTATGTTATGTTAATCACCATACAATACATCATTAGTTTTTGATGTGGTGTTCCATGATTTATTGTTTGCGTATAACACCCAGTGCTCCATTCAATACCTGCCCTCTTTAATACCCATCACCAGGCTAACCCATTCCCCCACCCCCCTCCCCTCTAGATCCCTCAGTTTGTTTCTCAGAGTCCATAGTCTCTCATGGTTCATCTCCCCCTCTGATTCCCCCCCTTCATTGTTCCCTTCCTAATACCTTCTCTCTTTTTTTTTTTTTTTTTTTACATATAATGTATTATTTGTTACTGAGGTACAGGTCTGTGATTCAAAAGTCTTACACAATTCACAGCACTCACCATAGCACATACCCTCCCAGTGTCCATCACCCAGCTACCTCATCCCCCCACCCCCCTCCCCTCCAGCAACCCTCAGTTTGTTTCCTGAGATTAAGAGTCTCTTATGGTTTGTCTCCCTCTCTGGTTTCATCTTGTTTCATATTTTCCTCCCTGCCTACCCGAGACACAGAATCAGAAGCATTAATCTACCAGTCCCAGCCAAGAATTGGTCAAGGGTTGCACCATGCATGTTTACTCCCCCCACTTCTAAGTTTGGTAGGTATCAGGATGGCTAACAGGCATCTTACACATTGGCACCAGAGAAGCCTGGGACTGGACAGAGGGAAGGTTATGTGATGCAGATGAAATGAGTTGTCAGGTTACATCCACAATGACTGGAGTAAAATGGTGGGCCATGAGAATGTGAGGTGGGATGCAAAATGTGTATGATTCTTACCTCCTGTTTTTTTAGGTTATTAAAACTAATAAGGACACTATCTTAGATTGGAATTAAAAGTTGAAAACATAAATGAGAATTTATCAGAAGAAAATGTACTTCACAATTTACTAAACTACTTCCATTGGGACTGCTGCCTATAGCAAAAAATCAAACGGGGTAACATAAGAAAAGTTGTACTCTTCAAATAACTGTGTGCATGCATGCTAGAGTATAAACATCAATGTATGTTTTTTAACATACAAAATTATCATCTCTAGTCTCTCTTATTATTATTTCCTCCCTTGCTTTATAGGCATAAATTTTAATGTAATTCTTGTTTGTAATTTTTTTTAATGTTTAGGGTTTTTTTTTTTAGTTGCAATAGTCTAAGGACTTCAAAAGCTGAAGGGTTTTCGGCAATCCAAATTTATTAACTATTTCAACTAAAGATGTTCAGTTTATCTTGAAAAAAATGTAAACAATTTTTGGAAGAATCGTTTACAAAATATGCAGTACTGTTGTAGGACATTTATATGGATTTACAGAGTAGTGAAATAAGTTCAGGACATTTTTTTTTTCTTTTTAAGAACTTTATTTTCTTAGAGAGACCACACACGAGGGAGGGGAGGGGCAGATGGAGAGAGAGAAAGAATCTCAAGCAGACTCCACGCAGATCACAGACCCCCACGGAGGAGGACCCTAAGATCATCACCTGAGCAGAAATCAAGAGTCAGACACTCAACCAACTGAGCCGCCCAAGTGCCCCAAGTTCAGGACATTTCTAAGTTTGATTGCTGCAGGGAAGCAACAAGAAAAACATGTACTGCTATGATGAGGTTTTCCCCTTTTATTCTGTTTTACATTGATTCAACATAGGCTTGGTCACAAAAAAAGAAATTCAATTCAGTTATATATAAAAAATATTTGTAAATTCTGAACTTAGTATGAACTAAGCAAATTCTGAACTCTTAGTATGAAATAAGGATTTTATAGCCATTCAAGTCTTCCTTCAAGTTTCAGGTCTCTAGAAGAAGCTGTTTTAAACATGTAAAAGATCAGGGAATGGGGCGCCTGGGTGGCTCAGTCGTTAAGCGTCTGCCTTCGGCTCAGGTCATGATCCTGGGGTCCTGGGATCGAGCCCCGCATCAGGCTCCCTGCTCGGTGGGAAGCCTGCTTCTCCCTCTTCCACTCCCCCTGCTTGTGTTCCCTCTCTGGCTATCTCTCTCTCTGTCAAATAAATAAATAAAATCTTAAAAAAAAAAAAAGATCAGGGAATATTGTTTTCATAAATAATTCCTATCAACTCTACTAGAAAATAAGCTTCATCTGACAAGAAAGCCAGGAAACTTAAGCTGAAAGACTAGTAGTAACCAGTGAAAATATTTCTTAATATATTTATTTTAAGTAAATACATTTAGATAGATTTGAAGTATACATTTATATATTAACATATATATTAATAATAAATACATTTATATAATAAATAATAAAGCTAGGATTCAGGGTGGAAGACTCTTATGCAAATGCTACATTTTCTAACAAAGTAGAAAAAAAACAAATAAAATGAGAGGAGAAGAAAGAGTAGTAATCTCATTGATTGCCCTATAGGAAAAAACTGAAAGTCAAAATCAATTAAATCTGACAGAGTAGGAAAGCCTAAGTAAAAAGCAAGAGGTAATTAGGTATTAGTATACAGGGAACAAATTGAACAAAAACACAAATATTCCTAAATACCAAAAAAAGAGAAAATTAAAGAAAACAAAATTTGTTGATTAATATGTCTGTTGCAATACCCTATTCAAGTTTGTCCTTATGGGTTTATATATTATTTAATTTTAGTTGTTTATTCCACAATTTTAGTGGGATCTGAAAAGGGAGATAAATGTATATGTTCAATACTACATGACTAATCAAAATAACTAATATCACTTTTTAAGCCCTGAGATTGGACTTCCTACTGTAGATGGATAGCCAGGTCAAGGATATAATGGAAGCCCAGAGATTTCCTGAAATGATTATTAGCTACTACATTGCAGAGCTAGAATCTGAATCCTGGTTTGAGTCCAAAGCTCCACGTTTAACTATTCTATACCATTGTTTTCATAACATGGGAAAAATCTGAAGATTCTGTGTAACAGTATGTGTGTGTTGGGGAGGGGGAATGGGACCTGGATTTAAAGGCTATATAAATTCTGTAATGTTACCACCACAGAGTTTCTCAGTTTGTGGTAGTCAGCACTGGAATGTGGGGATGGAGTAGAAGTGTGGCTAGGAATGGAGTGTAATGTATTGTCTCTGTTTTCTTAATAAGAATGATTTAGGAGCGCCCTGTTGGCTCAGTCAAGCGCCTACCTTCAGCTCAGCTCATGATCTTGGGGTCCTGGGATCAGCACCGCATTGGACGCCCTGCTCCATGGGAAGCCTGCTTCTCCCTCTCCTCCCTGCTCCTGCTCTGTCTCTATCTCTGTCTCTCTCTCAAATAAATAAATAAATCTTAAAAAAAAAGAATGATCTAATTTTGTAGTTTATTAAAATACCCAAAAGAGGAACATAAACTTCCATATACATTACGACTCCAATTCTTTGGGGTTTTTTGTTGCTGTTTTTTTTGTTTAATATTCATACCAAAAAAAAATGCCCCCGGGGGGGGGGGGGGGAAAACCCTGGAAATAAATTTATCCAAGAGTTACTTTAGTGATTCAGTACTTATAGCTGGGTGGTAGAATTATTTTGTTCTTAATATATTTCTGCATTTTCAAATTATCTCCAAAAGTATTTATTAATTTAATTATAAAATGCTGTAGCTGGAAAAAATGACAAATATTAAAAGCATTTGAAAGAGTTTACTAATAATCCTGGTAATGCTGCAGTAATAGTAGGACATTCAGACCATGAATTTAACCACAACCTAAACTTTCTAAACGTCTTCATCAATCCATTTCTAATTGTGTGAAATTAATTTCCATGGTCTGTTCCTCCAATCCATGGCTGGTGAAACTGAAAATTGGTACCACCTATTGGAAACAACTGGCTATATTTATCCTTAAAATCTTAAATTTATTTTAAAAGGCTACGCCCTTTACTCCAGTACTGCCACTTATCAAAACTTAGCCAGGAGGTAAATCTAAAACAAGAAAAACAACGTACAATAAGTTGACGATTGAAGCTTATGTATAATAAAGTTGATGAGATTAAAGGAAGAATGGTCATGGTGCTAATTTATTCAACAGAATATTACTTCATTTATGATTATGAAACAAAAATACTCAGGTTAGGTTAAGCGAAGAATAATATATTGCATATATCCTTGTTGAGATTACTACATAAAACGGTAATACTTCCAGGTATAAAAAGAGGAAGGGAATATGGAAAAATGACTTTTTTATTGGGGTGGGAAGATTTTGAGACCCTCTCTCACTGACAGACTTGGTATCACTAGAAACATTGTATAGCTTTTTACTTTAAGAACTACTGATAATTACTATTTTAAGACTGTCAGTATACCTGCTATTAAGAAGTGTTTGCTTTTATTTCAAAAGTCCCGAGTTTGGGAAATACACAAGTTGCAGCTGGTATCCTTAGCGTGCGCTCGTTAGTGTATTACCACGCTGTTTATAATGCACTTGATGAAATGTGATTAGCGCTTCCAGGACTGAAGAATTAAGTACCGGCAAACCGATCAAACGGAGGCTATCATGAAACAGCACCAACTTACCCTCGGGTCTTAGAGCAACAATGGCCATTTCTAGCACTGTATTTCATCAATACTAAGGATACCTTGATTTTAAGTGCTTTGTATTTTCAAAGTGCTTTGGCCTCAATCATTCAGTTATCACAACTGCTCCCGATGCCTACATTTCTCCAGCGCTCCAGAGATCAGGACCAACCGAGGCATAACCACCCAGGGAGATTTCGTCCCGTTCCTCAGCTCTAGCGAGTGACCAAGTTCTAGGCAGAGGATTCGCAAATATTGTGCGGTTCTGCACCTCCTTTCGAGCAGCTAAGAGGCGAACTAACAATGCCGTGTTTATAGTTAAGTCTCAAAAGCAAGGCGAAGTTTGCAGTGCTGGGGCCCAACCGGCAGGGCGGCCGCTTGGCTGCAAGAGCTACCCAGTGACGAATTCTGGACAGAGCACGTCAGTCCCTCGGATATGCCATGGCTTCCTGCTTTTAGGTCTCTCCTCTTCAAATATCCCGCGCCACCGCCAAGCCTTGCCGCCAGCCTCAGGAGCCCGACCCACAGCTGCCCCACTGCCGCCGGGCCTCCTGCCGTTCCCTCCGCCTCTTCCCATCTGCTCTGCGCCTGCGCGACCGGAAAATTCGCGAAGGTTCCTGAGGCTGAGCCCGCCGTTTCCGGAAGCCGGCAGCCGCCTCAGCCGTCAGACCGGTGGTTGCGGCACTGGGCTTGTACGCGCAGCCTCTAGCTCTTCACGGGCTTTGGACCCGACCTTTAACGGTGGGGAAAGAAAATGGCCTTGCTGTGCTACAACCGGGGCTGTGGGCAGCGCTTCGATCCCGAGACCAACTCCGACGGTAAGAAAAAGGGCGCCGCCAGCCCTTCCTCCCCTTTCCACCTCAGCCGGGGGACGCCCTTGGGCCCAAGGGCGTCCCGGGGTCCGCCCGCGAGCCGTCACCGCGCTGCCCCGGTCTGGGTCCCTCCGGGCCGCCCGAGCTTTCGGCAGAGGCGTCCGACCCTCTCCCCGCAGCCGCGCAGCCCCACGGACCCACGCTCCGGTCCCACGTGTTTCCCGGCCGTCCGCTCACTCGCCGATTCGCCTGGAATTTAGAACCTCTTTCTCCCTTCCCTGCCCCCCTCCGCTCCGTCTCTTTGGGGGAGCAAAAGTTAACCGGGTGCTACAGGGCTCGCTTAGCGGCGGGTGTGCGCGTGTCTGTGAGTGAGACAGACGAAGAGGGATGGGAGGGGTGGGCAGCGGGCGAGTTATTTTAGCGTTTAAGTTCGGCTCGTTGAATTAGAAGTTTATTTTTCTGAAAGTCTTGTTTTTCGCGTGTTCAGTCCCCCAACTGTTACAAAGTTACTTTTTTTTTTTTTTTTAAGTGTCCTGGGTTAGGAAAATTACTCTGTGTCTTTACACTAAGTTTTGATGTTATCTGGCGGGATGGATGGTGCATTTGTTACCCTTGTCTTACTTAGTAACGTTATTTGTTGCGTAGTTTTGCTGTGGTCCTCCCGTTTTAACAACGTGCCATCTTCAGGATAAAGTCATTGTTCCTACGTGTACAGTTAAGGATGTAAAGTGAAAGTGACTAGACTAGGTGAACAATCAATTTGAATTTTGAATGGTGAATGGGGTAAAGGGAGTTGGTTTCTTGAATATTGTGGGAAATGACACCACTTTGTCAAATTCAGCTAGCAATTACTGTGTTTTCTATACGCCAGACATTGATCACTTACTACATCATCTATTTAATCTTCACAACACCTCTATGAAGTAGGTATTATTAGACGTATTTTATAGAGAAGCCGGGTTCAACATGGTAGCAGCATGTTCCTGCATTGTGAAGGAAATTAAAATTTGTGCCTTTTAAAATCTTTTCCATCCCTGAGTTGTCTGAAGTACTTACTTAGTGCACAGGTATTGAATTGGTGACATAATTTAAAATGATAAGACTATTGGCAGGATTCAATGGATAAAGTAGAATCCAGTCTTTCAGTCTTTGTACAATATTCATGTTTCTGTCCTTGACATTTTTATGATATTGATATGAAGTTAGAGAGAAAATTGTGATTTCAGTGGATGACAGAATCGAAGAAAAGAGGTTTTAAAGCCTTTGCTTTTGGTAACCTATGCAAAAAGTAAATTGCCTTAGTGTCTGCTATATTTTACTTTAATATTAAATAAAGGGGAAGACTGAGGCTTTGTTGCCTACGACAGTTAATGCCCCAAAGTAAATATGTTTGTTTATAGAATGTTCTGTACCAGCCTGAAATTATGAGGGAGATACAGCCAGTTTTTGGAAGTCAGCAGCGAGTGTGTGTGTGTGTGTGAGTGAGATGGTATAATGCCTAGGAAAGAGATGGGAGTGGGGGGAGTGGGAAAGTGAGAGGAGTAGACATTCAAGGATTGTGTTATCAGTACTAAATTCAGCAGGGAGCTTCAATAAGGTGGTAGAAAGTTTAGTTGCTTTTGCAAAATGGGGGTTAGAGACTTAACTCCAAGTAAGTTGTTTCAATGGTAAGTTAAGAAAATGGAGATAGGAAGTAGAAAATAAGAGCTAATAGTAAACTGTGAACTTGGTTAGGAGAAAGTTTTTTGGAATGGGAGAGGTTTGACCTTTGTATGGACAAAAATAAGCCTTCCTTCTAAGCTGATACCAGGTTTTAGTTTGAAACACAAGCTAACAATGTTTATGGAAGACACAGTTGGTATCTTTCACATATTAAATAGTTATTTTGGAAAAAACACCTCTTCAGTTTTTTATTAAATCCATATGTGTGTGTATATATATATATACACATATATATATAGTATATAGAAACTGAATCAGTTACTAAGAGGCAGAGCCAGAATTTGAGCCAGGGTCACACCCAGTATGACAAGCCCTTGGCTCTTAACTGCTACAATGTTACCCATAAAATACAACTTTGAGCTAAACTGGTAAACCTGAAAAAGGCTAGAGAGGAAAATAACCATCTGCTTGTTATTTACATTTGAAAGCAGTAATTTTCAAATTTTGTTGCTACTAGTTGTAGGGTTAAGACCTGACTCATTCCTACCGCCATTCTGCCCAAACTGACCATTATGATGATTATGCCTCTTAGTGTGTTATGCATTATGTATTTTATGCCTCTGACTATATGTAAGTTTGATGTTTGAAAATACTCTATTTGTTCTCTTTTTAATTCTGTTCTCAACTTCATAGCCCTCTGCATATTCATTTCTACTTTGAATCTCCTTTTTCAGCCCTTAATTCCATTACTTCCCTGAATTAATAGCTTCTTCTTATTCCATGGGTTTACTTACTGTACCATGAAAATACCCGACACTTTCTTGCTCTATTAGCCTAACATAGTATCTGTGTAACACCTGGTTGCTAAGGAAACCATACTAGCTATTAATATGGCGTAGGAAGATTTCTGTAAGAACCAGGAATTAATCATTTTAAGGCAACACCAAGAATCAGAGGTTGTGGCCAATTAAAAGCTAAACAGACAATAAAAGCTGGGGCAAAGTAGCCTTATAAGAAAATTGCACAGATGTGGAGCCGACCAGTTTTTTCTAAGCTCATGGTTGTGTCTAGTCGGAAAAAAATTTTTTATTATCTGATTTTTTAAAATGTAATACTTTATATTGCAAACTGTATTAAGCTCATTTTCATAAGAGTTAGTGAAAATTGATGGTGTAATGGGGAGTGGCAGAGAAATACAGAGAAACAATCAGTGGCAACCCTGAAAATAGACTGTAGAACTTAAACATCTATTTAATGAGGTTTGTATCTAGCTATTGACACCTGTCTAGGAAAGTTAAATTAGCAATTAGATATTAACATCAGTTTTTAAAATTTTGAACCTGTCCTTCTAAAAAGTGTTCTTATGTGCATTGATCCACAGATTGCCCGAGAGATTCTCTAAAAAGATATTTTAGAAGTTTGATAGTATTTTTGTAAATAGAATTGGAAGGTGATAAAATCATGGAGCTTGAAGTTTTGGTACTAAACAAGTTTAACTACAAAGATTAAAGGAATAGAATACAATTTGTTATACTTGCAGTATTCTGTATTATTCTTATCTACAGCTGTCATACTCTTGAATTAGAATTTTAACTATTGATATTGTAATGCAATACTATATTAAGCACTGTGTGCCATGCATCAGATGCTAGCATTTGTGAGTTTTTAAGGAAAAGCAGAGTATTACCTGCATTTGGAAAAGGGATTAAATGTTAACACCTGAAAAAAATGATTTTTTTTTTCCTTCATAATAAAGTGTATTTTTTCCCCTTTGTTTTTGACCAGATGCTTGCACATATCACCCAGGTGTTCCAGTCTTTCATGATGCTTTAAAGGTAAGAACTGGGTATATTTCAGTCTCTTCATATTTGTACATAAAATTTAGAGGTGTAATATTGAATCTTTATTTTCTCATCTTTTTTTCTCAGCCTGTGACTTTTTGCTTTCTTAATGACCACTTTGGGGTGCTTTAAGCAAGTACTCCATTAAAGGCAAAGACAGTAGATGGTGATCTTAAGGTCTTTTTCAGTTATAAAATTATGTTATTTCCATTCCAACTCCCATTTTCTGTACTCTTCATTTCTTTTTAATCTTGAGGGGAATTGAAAGCAGTGTATTGAATCTTAGTTTCTTAATCTATCAGGCAGCTACTGTATAATAAGAGCGGCTCTGAATTTTAGGAAAGATTGTTATAAACAGTAAAGAGTGCCAAACTGTTTGAGACACCACCTGTTTTCCACCTGTACTTCCTTGGTGTTCCGGAGAGTTAGAGAAATAATAAAATGTTGTTTGACCAGGTTTTTCTTGGTGTGTTTATTGATCTTTTACAATTTATGATAATATGGTAACGTTTATCTCAAAAGATAATGTGTATCTCTTTTTCTTTTATTATGTTATGTTAGTCACCATACAGTACATCATTAGTTTTTGATGTAGTGATCCACGATCTATTGTCTTCATATAACACCCAGTGCTCCATGCAGTACGTGCCCTCCTTAATACCCATCCCCGGGCTAACCCATCCCCAAACCCAGTCCCCTCTAGAACCCTCAGTTTGTTTTTCAGAGTCCATCGTCTCTCCTGGTTCATCTCCCCTTCCGATTTCCCCCCCTTCATTTTCCCTTCCGTCTCCTAATGTCCTCCATTCTATTCCTTATGTTCCACAAATAAGTGAAACCGTGTGATAATTGACTTTCTCTGCTTGACTTTCACTTAGCATAATCTCCTCCAGTCCCATCCATGTTGATGCAAAACTTGGGTATTCATCCTTTCTGATGGCTGAGTAATATTCCATTGTATATATGGACCACATCTTCTTTATCCATTCGTCTGTTCAAGGGCATCTCGGCTCTTTCCACAGTTTGGCTATTGTGGACATTGCTGCTATGAACACTGGGGTGCATATGGCCCTTCTTTTCACTACATCTGTGTCTTTGGGGTAAATACCCAGTAGTGAAATTGCTGGGTCATAGGGTAGCTCTATTTTTAACTTTTTGAGGAACCACCACACTGTTTTCCAAAGTGGCTGTACCAACTTGCATACCCACCAACAGTGTAAAAGGGTTCCCCTTTCTCCACAACTTCTCCAACATTTGTGGTTTCTTGCCTTGTCAATTTTTGCCATTCTAACTGGTGTAAGGTGGTATCTCATTGTGGTTTTGATTTTAATTTCCCTGATGGCTAATGATGATGAACATTTTTTCGTGTGTCTGTTAGCCATTTGTATGTCTTCTTTGGAGAAGTGTCAGTTCATGTCTTCTGCCCATTTTTCGACTTGATTATTTGTTTAATGTGTATCTCAAAAGAAAATGTTGCGGTGTGGCTGCCATGGTTTTAGGTGTTGGTACTTTGTTTTTAGGAACATAAGCAGTCTTACATGTTTAAGTATTGTTGATGCCTTATGAATTTCTAATTATACCTTCCAAGGAGTAGTTGTGGACCCTTTTTGGTATTTAACTGTTAGATGGCCAAGTGTTAATAAAGATGTGTAAGCAGATAACAAGTTTGTGTTAGTCTGGTTAGTTCTAAGTGAGGAAAACAGAACAACCATTTGATAGGGCAAGTTGAGAGATGACTCTTCTCATATCTTTTTAGCTGCTTTACAAACTTTTTGGGGGGTGGAAACTGTGGTTCTGTGGGTATATTTACTTTTGCAGAAGAGTGAGGGGATTTTATCTTTCCTGGATTGCCATTTATTCTATGTTTATTTTTCTTACGTATGTTTTTCTTCTTCTTCTCCTATGATATGTTTCTATCTCCTAACCATAGACGTATTTCACCTTTGTCTTTAGCTTCCTATTTTCTCTCATTTAGTTCATGCATTTCTGTCCTTAAACGTCATCTCTGTGCTAGTGGCTTCTGCAGAATATTTCCATTTTATTTGCAACTGCAAACCAGTTTTTAAAGTGAACTCGTACTCCAAAAATAGCCTGCATTTCAACTTTGCTGCTGCTAGTAATGATACCACAAACTTTCTAGTCATTCAGTCCATTGCTTTTTTTTTTTTTTACAACCCAACTATTAATCACCCTGTTGAATTAATCTTAAGGATTTCACTCTGAAGTATTTTTGTTTCTCTTTTCCAATTCTGTTTATTATTGTCTCTATAAACATTTCTTGAAGATCTGTACTTTTTAAGACTATTGGATTTCACACCGCAAATATGTAGACAGACAAAATAGGTAAATCAGTGTAATGTCTACTGTTGCTGGTTTAATTGGCAAATAAGAAGTTAAACATTGCATATACAAAAGAAAGAACATTTTAATATTCAAATTAGAAGTGGCATAGACAGAGAAGAGAGACAATCCTTCTTAAGAAATGACAACCTTATACTCACATACTTAAATTTATCTTTCATTTTTTAAAAAGATTTTGAGAGAGAGAGAGAGAGACCCGCATGCATGCGCACAAGTGGGGGGGGGCGGAGGGGCAGAGGGACTCCCCATTGAGCAGGGAGCCTGATGCGAGACTAGATCCCAGGATCCTGGGATCATGACCTGAGCCAAAGGCAGACACTTAACTGACTAAGCCACCTAGGTGCTCTTTCATTTTTTTATTTTACTGAGGACTGCCATAGATCCCAGATTGGCATTTGGGAACAACTAGTATGTATCATGTATGTATCCCAGTATCCCCAGAATATCTGCCGTAATTCTTTATATATGATTAAGATGATAAAGCTTTTTCTTGTACAGAATAACTTTTCTGACTGTATTATCAATGCTAACTAAATATTATATTTTAAGGTTATAGTAGGTTTTCATCTATACATCTCAATTCAGAATAAAAGAATTCAGTTTCAAAATAAAGGAAAATTTAAATTATAGCGTATTTAACATTTTCTTTAAAATAATTTTGTAAGAAAGTAGTGTGAAAACAATCACTACCAAATTCTTCATATAGTGTATTGAGAAAAGCAGTGAGGCCCAGATGGATATGTGCAAATCCTAGCCTTTAGTCTAATTTAGGACATTCCAAGTCTTGAAACTGCTGCATTTTTATTTTCTTATTCTTTATACTACATTGAAATTACAGATGACAGCTAAAAGCCATTTTTTGGTAAGCCACTTGATATTTTGTTTAGAAATCACACACAGCATTGCAATTTCTATATTTTTATGCTTGTTGCTAAAAAGATCATTTAACCTTCAAAGATCTAACAGTCCTTAGGCTACTATGCTAATCAATCTATGTTGTCTGAAAATAGAATGCTTATTGTTGGGGAACACCTACAGTGAGTTCTTTAGAAGCTGAATTATAATTAATGTCTCTGACTTACTGGATTTTTAAAGTAAAGCACTTCACTTACTCCCCAGATCCTTTAAAATATATGATATTTTTAGAAATTAGAAAATGTTTCTCTTCTAAAAATCAAGTACTAGTCTTGAAAAAATAAGCGATTTTTATTTCCCATTTTAAGGTACTTCCTTTTGTGATCAGTCACAATACAAATCACCTTTAACATTGATTAATTAGCTTTTTTTAAATCAAAAACTAAAGATCATTTCATTTGATTTGATGAATCATTTATAACACTTCACAACTGTGAAATCTATATATGTGCAAGTCACTGCCAGATTCAAGGATATATGCAAGTAGACTCTTAGTGGGCTGTGGTTCTGTGCAAATTCAATTTTCAGTTTTTTTCTGTTTCATAGGGTTGGTCTTGCTGTAAGAGAAGAACGACCGATTTTTCTGATTTTTTAAGTATTGCAGTAAGTATTAATTTTTTTCCTAGGTTATCTCCTGAGAAAGTACAAATAATGGGAAGCTCCAGATTTGAGGAGTCTGATTTGGGACATCTGTTGAATGGTCTGTTAATTTGCACATAGAGCCTTTCTTTGCAAGTGGAGTTCACCTCTCTTGACAGCCTTTAATATAAGGAATTTATCCGTTTTAGAGATAAAAGTTTCACGATATTAATTAGCCACCTGTCAATACAGGTTTGTCCTTGATATGAGTAGTCTTTAAAGTACATCAAGAAGGAAGTAGTAGGTAGCGATTTAAGGCATTTATATAGTGAGGAAAAATAGATATTTATCAAATCTAAGATACTACCACGATGTACCATTTATTCTGTATACCCTTAAGAAAGAAAACAAAAACTGTTAAGGAAATGACATGCCATTAAAGTTATGATTTCAGAGATGTTACAATGCATGTTTGACTCACCTGCCAGTTTTGACAAATACTCTTATTTTACTTAATCCTCTCAGAAAATATCTTAAGTGACCTTACCTCCATTTTGAGGAAACTGAAGTTTAAAAAGATTCCCTTGCTCAAGGTCCAATAGCTAATAAGTAGAAGAAGTAGGGCTTAAATCAAGGTCCTTTTGTGTTAATAATTTGTAGACTTCCGTGTGAGAGTTCCAGAATTTTACTGTAAAAAAAAGTTTATGCTGCGTTTATAGTATAAGCTGATATTTATGAAGTGTAATTCAGAGACTTCTTTTAAAATACATTAAGATATAAGAACTTATTTACAGATATTGCAAATTTAGAGTTCTGTTTTTAGTTTCTTAAAATAAGTCTGTGTGGAGAAAGCGAACAGTAGAATTTATTAATAAAGAAAACTAATTTTTCTATCATGGCATGTGAAACAGATGCTAGGATAACTCTTATCTTTCCTAACAGGGCTGTACAAAAGGCAGGCATAATAGTGAGAAGCCACCTGAGCCAGTCAAACCTGAAGTCAAGACTACTGAGAAGAAAGAACTTTCTGAATTGAAACCCAAGTTTCAGGAGCACATCATTCAAGCCCCTAAACCAGTAGAAGCAATAAAAAGGCCAAGGTACACTTTATACAGTTGTATATTTTTGTCACAAGTGAATAATAGCATTTATTCTTGGTATTTTATGATTTTACATAATACCATTTATAGCTATTATGTAGGTCACCAACTTTTTATCTATTTGATTTTCTCTTAAGTATACATTCCATTTTTATTCCCCCTTCAACTTGAGGGCATGTACACAGTAAACTTCCATTGCATATTTGTTCATATATCATCATAATATGTCAAAAGCAGAAAAGCCTCCATCTGTCTTGTGACTTGACATGTCTTTTTCACTGTGGCATAGTGAAATTCTAGAAAGGAATTGTTGTCATAGAATCAGTTTGAGTTGAAAAAGAACTTTAGACACCTTCCTCTTCATTCCTCTGCTGTTTTCTTGAATATTTTCTAGGACATTCCTGACAGAAGGATATTTAGTTTCCTTTCAAATAATTCTAGTGAAGAGGAATTTACTTTTATTTTAAATTAGTCCATTTTATTGTTACTAAGTGTATATTTTTTTGCTCATATTGAGCCAAATTCTGTCTCCTTTATTTGCATATTTTGTCACTAGAACAAGCCTAGTCACTCCTTTTACTTTCACATAACTGAAAACTGATAATTTTATTATTACTATTAAACTTTTTTATTTATTTGATTTAGATGGCAGATCTGTTAAAGTACTTTTAAAATACCTTTTGCTCATTATGCAGTAGAATTACCCAGATTCTTTGTACTTAACCTTCTGGTCAACTAAACTCTGTTTTACATTCTCACACATGCATGTTGGGTGCCACTGTTAAACCAGGCATCCTTCATTTTGCCCTTGAGTATTGTTTTAGAACCAGGATATAAGACTTAGAAAACAGATGGTTTTTGGTCTCAAATATGGCCCAAGTTGGGTTTTTTTTTTTTTTTTTTAAGATTTTATTTATTCATTTGGGAGAGACAGAGAGAGCACAAGCAGGGGGAGAGGCAGAGGCAGAGGGAGAAGCAGGCTCCCTGCTGAGCTGGGAGTACACTTGGGGCTCTGTCCCAGGACCCTGGGATCGTGATCTGAGCCAAAGGCCGATGCTTAACCATCTTAGCCACCCAGGTGCCCCCTGAGTTGATGTTATTCCCATAATGGACTTAATGGTTTTCATGATTTTTTTCTCTTTATTGATCTTAAATAAATTTATAGCATATTGAATAATACTGGACCAATATAAGAAGCCTGAGAGACTTTTTGACATTTGTTCATTTAACCAAACTACTTACACTGATTTTTATTCCATCTCCACCTTATTCATAATCATGAGAGACTTTATCAGATGCCTTGCTGGCTGATTTGCCAGTTACAAAAAAAAAATTAAGAGGAAAAGACAACTTTGGCATGGCTCATTCTTAAGTATTACAATGGTGTCTACTGTAATTAGCAGTATGAGTTAATATTTACTTTAATAATGGACTACTAATTGAGAGAAATTTAAGTACTTTTCCATAAATTTATTTGGTAGTATTGTAGAGATTATGGGAATATAGGTTTTTATGTACTGTTGTTAATGCTTCCTACACCTTTCTACAATAGTTGTTTTCATTAAGGATGTGGAATGAATAATTTCTGTTTTTATTGTTGCATTTATTAATATGCTTAATATTTATTGAATGGCTTTAAATAAATTGTACACATAACACTTAACCATTATGAAGTGTTGGGGGGTGTTATTGATTTTTTAACCCTACTGAAATTGCCTTGTGATAAAATTTTATCTGAATGTATGGATGCATATAACCAGTGTCCACACAAAGTAAGTTATCTCCACTGGTAGGAATATGGATTCACTTAGTACATATTTGTTGCCTGTTAATTGTATGCTCAGCATTTTGCTTAGGTGTGGAATGCAAAAGTACTTCATGGTTCCTTCTTGGCAAATGTGGATTCCTATTCTTTACTTCCTTCCCATTAGACCTACTGATTAGTAATTTACCATGTTGGCAATAGTATGATTATTTGAGACTTAATATGTTTATTTATGTATTTATGTATGTATGTATGTATGTATTTATGGAGGGTGCAGAGGGAGAGAGAGAAAATCCCAAACAGGCTCCACACCTAGTGTGGAGCCCGACTCAGGGCTCGATCTCACAACCCTGAGATCGTGACCTAATCCAAAATCAAGAGTCGGATGCTTAACTGAGTGAGCCATCCAGGTGCCTGAGTTTTAATATTTTAATATCAGAATTTTTCTGTTAACACTTGAAAGTATAGATACATATTACAGTTATTTGCAAAATACTATTTAATAGAAAAACTTGATTCACAAAGCATTTGGCTTTTTATAGATTCTTAGTGTTTATTTTTACTAAAATATATATATATATATATATATATTTTTTTTGGTATATCAATAATGGTAATAAAATTTAAAAATTCTCCAGCCCAGATGAACCAATGACAAAATTGGAATTAAAAATATCTGCTTCCCTAAAACAAGCACTTGATAAACTTAAACTATCCTCGGGGAATGAAGAAAATAAGAAAGGTAAGATTTTATTTTGTATTTTTTTTCTGTACAACTAACCAATTATCTAAAAGAGACCACAGTGTGGTTCACTGAATATAAATATGAAAAGGTAGCACATTATAGTAAAGAATTTATTTTTGTTTTCTAAATACCAGTAATACCACAAAATGAATTGGTGGTTTATTCCATAATGTCTTCGTTAAAATGTCTTTATTAAATGTTTCATTCTGCGTAATATAAAATATTCTCAGTATATTCTGACCTACACTCAATACCATGGAGAAAAGTAGTTACCCCTTTCATGATTTCTCTTTTATTGGGTTAAGATGTTGGATATTGTATTGCATTATAGAATAGAAATGTGTCATATACCATTTGGGGACATGGGCAAAACTTAATCACAATAATTCTTACCAGCTTTTTAAATATATTCCCTGAAAGGTCACGTAGAAAACTTAGTAACTTAAAATTGTTCTCAAATATCAGTGGTTTTTAGATTTAGTATTTTTTCAAGTACTTGTTTTATGAAAGAGGTTATTTAAGAATGACACTAAAGTATTTATTTTAATGTTTCTAATTTGATTTTCTTTTCTTGTTTTAGAAGAGGACAGTGATGAAATTAAGATTGGGACGTCATGTAAAAATGGAGGGTGTTCAAAGGTATATATTGTAAAATTTGTGTTGTGTCATGGAAGTAGAATTGTAATTTTTGAAGAAGAGGGTGCAATTTACTGATTCAGTTCAACAAACATTTGGGTGCCTGTTATGTGTTGGTCAGTGTGCTATGGACTAGGGCTGTGAACATGGATAAGAGACTCTGTCTCTGACGAACATCCTATCTGACAGAATCATGGAATAAATAATTCTAATTCAGTCAGTATTTACTGAGCACTTACTGTATGCCAGACAGTGTTTGGGGGGCTGGAAACACAGTATCAAGTAAGCAAAAATTTCTGCTGTTGTGGAGCTGATAGTTTAATTTAGGGAGAAGGATAACACATAGGCAATTAAATATTATGAATTTAGGTAGATACGAAGAAAATATAGTAAACAAGGTGATAAAGCTATTAAAAATAAGGCTGTCAGGAAAGCCCTTTGGGAAGTGACACTAAATCAGAAATCTAAATAATGTAGCAGGTGAGCTATGTAAACCTCCAATCGATAGGGGAGCAGTATGTGTAGAGCCTTTAAAGCTTGGCTTTTCAAGAAATTATGAGAAAAGTCAGTGGGGCTTGGTCATGGGTGTGAAATATGAAAGGTAGGGGTAAGTGAGGTAGACAAGATCATGGTGGTCCTTACAGGGCACATTGAGGGGTTTGGGCTTTTTTTCGTATAATGGGAAGATAGTCTCTGTTTTAAGGAGGGGTTCTAAAAAGACCTCTTTGACTGATAACCTGGCAAATATAATGGGGCACTGGGGATTTGGAGGAAGGAAAACCAGCTAGGATGCAATTGTGGAAGAGCAGGCAGTGGGGATTGGAGCTTATTTTTTAGAAGTGGTTAAATATGGGATCTACACGAACATCTGAGGATTTTCCTACCCCTCTGTGTGAAATTGCATGCCCTCCAGCATCTCCACTCCCAACTGTCCTTTTTTCTTCAGGACACTAATCCCCTTATAACATGCTACTTCTTTTGCATATGTATTTTGCTTATGATCTAATTTTCCCTTCCCTTCCTCCACTCATACGAGGTTTACAAGGACAGAATTTTTTTTGTTGTTCTTTGCTGTATCTTAAATGCTTAGAACAGTGCCTGCCTGGCTCCTGACAAATCATGCAGAATGAATACTATTTGGAAGTATTAGCAGAACTTGCTAATGAACTTTTTTTTTTTTTAAAGATTTTATTTATTTATCTGAGACAGAGAGAATGAGAGAGACAGAGAGCACATGAGAGGGGGGAGGGTCAGAGGGAGAAGCAGGCTCCTCGCCGAGCAGGGAGCCCGATGCGGGACTCGATCCCGGGACTCCAGGATCATGACCTGAGCCGAAGGCAGTCGCTTAACCAACTGAGCCACCCAGGCGCCCGCTAATGAACTTTAAGTGGAGGGGAGTTGGGGCTCCAGCAGCTAGGTGACTGGTGACACCATTAACCAAGAAGGAAAAAACAGGGTTTGGGGAGCAAGGTTTGTAATTTTCCTTCATGTTAAGTTTGAGATCACCTTGCTTATTTAGGGATGGAAATGGAAATGGATTTACATGTATGTAAGGTAGAAGTAGTAGATAGAAGAGAGTGACTGAGTACTGGGGTGGAGGTGCAGGAAGATCAGAGAGAGACAATTTCAGATCGATTTTGAAACATGAATGTCAATTCCATAAATGGACAAAAAGGGAAAGGATTCCTCAAGCAGAGGTGATAGCCGTATACAGCAAACAAGAAACGGTTAATAGTGTATAAAACTTGTTGGTGTGGAGATTAAAAGAGAGAAGTAGGGACCAGATCTTTAAAGGCTTTTATAGTGCTCGAAAGTTAGATCTCACATGATGTAGTTTAGAGAGGCCATTATTTGATCTTTTTCATTGAAATATAACATCAAAAAGTATACAGATGTAAGTAAATTTATAGCTCAAGGGATTTTCACAAAGCAGAGCCCTCCTTATACCTTCTCCCATTTATTATTTCCTCCCAAAAGTAACCATGTTTTTCTATCAAGATAGAGTAGTTTTGCCTATTTTTGAGCTTAATGTGAATAGAATCGTAGACCAGGTATTCTTGCACCTGTCTTCCTTGGCTTAACGAAATGTGTGTTAGAGTTATCTTTGTTGCATGTAGCCATAGTTTGTTCATTTTCATTGTTTTAAAATGTGCTGCTGTGTGAATGTTGCCAGTCAGCTTACCTTTTTATTATCCTTTAACTTTTTTTGTTTAATGCTACTATTGAACATTTTTGTGCCTGACTTTTGGGACACGTGGATACATTTCTATTAGGTATATGACTAGAAATGGAATTGCCAGATCATTGTGTGTCTGTGTCCAGCTTTAACAAATACTTCCTCATAGTTTTTGAAGATGGTTGTATTTACACATCTGCCGGCAGTATATGAGGCTTTCCATTTGTTCTACACCTTGGTACATTTTGTAATATCAGTCTTCTATATTTTAGCCATTCTGGTTAGTGTGTAGTGTTCCCATTGTGATTTTAATTTGCACATTCCTGATGATGAGGTTGAGTACCTTTCTGTATGTTTATTAGTCCCTTGGATATTCTCTTTTGTGAAATGTCCGAAATCTTTTATGTATTTTTCTATCAGTTGGCTTTTTCTTACTGATTTTAGGAATTCTTTTTATTTTTTAACCAGAGAGAGACACTATACATTTTCACTGTCTTAATAACAACTTGTGATAAACAGAGGCTGTTTAATTTTAATGAAACCCAATTTGTCCATTTTGTTTGGCTACTGTTCTTCATATTCTTTTTAAGACGTTTGCCTACTTGAAGGCCATGAATATTTTCTCATATGTAGAGGCACGTTTAAAATACACAAACCACCTGGAACTGATAACTGTGTAAGGTGTGAGGTAGATTTAATTAAAGAACTATTACAAGAGAGTGATGTTTTAGTTAGAGAGTAGAGTACAGAAATGGAAGGGATAGAAAAGAGTTAGAATCTGTTAGTATAGTCTTATTGTCTAAAATCTGCTAGTGATCATGAGGAAGGTGAGCAAATTAAACTGATATTTTCAAACTAAATTGACAGGATTTCATGATAGAAAACATGGATATGGTGCCATCAAATAAGGTAGGAAGAAGAGTAGGAGTTGAGGGGGCAATAGTGATAAAAAATCAGAATCTAACATAACTGATTTTTATGAGCTTATGGAATCTCTTTAGGAGCTGTACACAGGCAGTATTTGGATTTACCAAAAGTAAATACACAGAATTTTATTTTCTATACTTGTAGGTGGTTGCTATAAATACCAAAGTAAAAAATATACTACTGGCTGCATCTGTGTTTTATTAACATAACTTTTTGTGAATTCATCTGTAGAGCCTTCACCTACAGCAGCAATGGGGCCCGGATCTTCCAGACAAACCCTGGATATATTTATAGGTCTGCAGCTCATTTTACCCTTCCTAGGGATAAGAAGTCAACAGCACTGTAGAACTTCCAGAATTGCTTTATTAATTTGTAATACCCACACAGAGTTTCCTGTACACATAAATCATGCTGTAACTGTATTTCCATTGAGAATACTAATTCCTTGGTTTCAGTATTGTCCTATAAATTTAAATACCTGAATATGCTTGAATTGTGACCTCGTACCTGAAAGTCTGAAAGCATCTTAATAGATCCCATTGCCTACTTTTCTATTTGCCTTTTTCACAGGGAACTAATACTTAAGCGTATCTAAAAAGGAATCATTTTTCATTCCTTATTGGAATGGCCTGGGGTGAATTTATGAATATTCTAGGTAATTGCTATTTCTTGAGCATTTTCATAGTTCTTAGAGGTCACCAGTTCTACAAATGTTTATGAAATATGACATTGAGATGTGAAGCTAATTTTTTCTTCTTTTTTCTCTTTTAGACATATCAGGGTCCACAGAGTCTAGAAGAAGTCTGTGTATATCATTCTGGAGTACCTATTTTTCATGAAGGGTAACTTATACATGACTAATTAAAACTTCATGGTAGAGGTTAGAAAAGTTAATATGCCTATAAACATTATTTGCCATGCAGCATTATTAGGTATTTTACTTATATTGTCATATAATCTTTAGAATAACCTAGAATATGGGCTTTGTCTTTTTACATATGAGAAAACTGAAACAATTATTACAGTGGAGTGGCCATTGTGATTCAAACCTCATGTTTTTCCTTATTCCCTTATTTTTCAATGGGTGGTTACTCTTATTTAGTTTGAAGGACTGTTCTGTGCATTGCTGGACAGTTAGAATTTTTGGCCCTGGGGCACTAAGACACCAATATTGTGTCATCCAAGAAAATCCACACTTTCTGCAGCCCTCACTGAGATCTAGCCCCTCTTCCGTACTGTGCTGTGGTTTATAGAAATGCAGTACCATGTTAAAATCTTCCAGTCTGTATCACTTTTTGGGAGCTTTATGAGGAAACTGGAATTATTAGTGAAAATTATTAGTGAAAAAAACTATTAGTGAAAAGTGGATTTGGAATTTTGTGATGGTTTTAAGCATCTTTACTGAGGAGCTCCAGAGTTACTACAATAAATGCCATTCTGGTTTTAAAATGATTAGTCTTCTGAAAGTTTTAACTGTTTAGTAACTTAGACACTTTGTAGAATACTAACGTTGCACACATTTATCTTTTAAAATCACACTGTCACTGTACTTTTGGACTTAAGTGGTTGTAAGATTTTATTTCTGAAGTTTTTCTATGATAATTTAAAGGATGAAATACTGGAGCTGTTGTAGAAAAAAAACTTCTGATTTCAATACATTCTTAGCCCAAGAGGGCTGTACAACAGGGAAACACATGTGGACTAAAAAGGATGCTGTAAGTAACATTTTCATAATAACATATTGGGATATATTTATCTGTCTTTTTTTTTTTTAAGATTTAAAATTATTCTTTCTTAAGAAATTAAAAAAAAAAAGTTTTTCTGTCTCTCATACAGTAAAGGTTTGATGTGCCTAAAAATTAAAATTGAGTCAAGCTCCCAGAGCACTGTCTTTGATCCCAAGTAGCCATTGTGTATGATGATGCAAATATACAGGCTTTTGTGAAATACTAAAGCCTCTGCCAAATTTGAAGCATGTGTTTCTGTAATTCCATAGGCTCTTCCCACTTTTTGTTTTTTTAAAATCATTTTTCTATTCCTTCAATGATATTAATCACTTAGACCTTGGATTCTCTTCTGGCCACTTAAAACTTCATGCAACCATTTACAATGCAAAATCACTCCACCTAGCGGCCAAAGAGAAGGATGGCAAACTTGTTCCAGTTGTCTTGAATGCCTCTGCTTGCTTCGGGGTAGTTTATCAGAACAACCAAAAAAGCTTTGGTTCCAGCTTCACTGGATAGCTTTTTAAAAAGACATAGACTATGCAAATAAGTGTCCAGAATCCCATTAAATTGTAAGAAGGCAAGCAATTTATTGCTCAGTAAGTGCACCTTAGCTATTGTAATGTATTTTATAATGTATTAGTTTTATGTGCTATATTGGCAATAACAACCCCACTAACAACAAACCTTTTCACTATATGTGTCTTTTAACTTATAAAATAATTGTAAATTTTCAGATTGCTTTAGGGATTCATTCTACATTTAAGTATTCTATAGTTTCTGATTTTTAACATAGTTTCTGATTTTTAATAACATGCTTTGGTATTATAAATATGTCCTTCAAGTTATAATTCATCTGCCACAAAACTGGCACGAATGTTTTATTAACAAAAAGACTTAGTAAAGTCTCCCTGTATTTTCTCCAGGGACCAAAATTTTGGAAGTTTTAGCTTAAAATGTTGTTTTCTATTATATGCAGAAGTTTTCAGAGTATAACCCTTGATGAAATAATGTTTTGTTATATTTTAATGCGTACGCCTATCAAGTATTAAGTGTCTGAGCTAGTAGCTAAGGGCAAAAAATGTAAGTGATGTAAGTAATTTAAATTCTATTAGCATATTTATACCAAAATGTAAATACTGCATTTTCAACAGTAATGTCTCACAGTTTCCTGCATTATGTAACTAAGTTGCTCTCGTAAATTTACAAAACAAATCAGAATTTGTCTCTTTTTTAAATAGTCCTTGATAAAGCCATGTTCCACTTGTAGGTAATAGTTATTTCTATAATAATAACCAAAACATTACTTCCACAAATTACCACTTTTTTCTTCATTTTATTATTAGAGGAAAATAAACTATTCTCTAACAGATAGCAGATAGCTGTAAGTAGTCACTTAGTTCCAATTTGTAGAAATTGGAAATTTCAATTTGTAGTCAGATTCCAACTTACAGAAAATAAATGGAAGATTTCTATGCATGAGGTTAAGATGTTTTCTGGATTATTTCACTAAGCAAATGTCTTATTTTAGTCTTCATAGAACGTTTTTATGACTGTGCTTAGTGGATTTCAGAAATGTTAAAATAGGATAAAATTTAGTAGGAGTTCTTTCAGTGTATATTAATGCTATGGCCCTTAAAGAAAAAAATCAAATGGAAGAATAAGCGTGTTCTCAGCCATAAGACTATAAAGGTTATCTTTATTGTGATACAGTTTATTGTTTAAACCTTCATTAGCTGGGAATTTTTGAAGTTGTTTGCCCTTAAAAACATTAAGGGCTCAGTTGCACACGGTAAATTTTTTTTTTTTTTTAATTATTTGGCTCAGATTCCTCTTTTTTTGAGAGGTTATGTGGCACTTGGTAAATTCATAAGGTTTTTCTTTCATAGGGGAAAAAAGTTGTTCCATGTAGACATGACTGGCATCAGACTGGGGGTGAGGTCACCATTTCAGTATATGCTAAAAATTCACTTCCAGAACTTAGCCAAGTAGAAGCAAATAGTACATTGGTAAGTACACTAAATGTCTTTGAGAAAAAATTGTCTTCATACATTATTCTCTATATTAATGTATTATAAATACTGTGTTTGGGTCAATTTTAAGATTTTTAAATCTTTTCCATTTGGAAAAAATGCTTGAAATTACTGTCAGAAACTATTTTAAATGAAAATTTCTGCATAATGAATTATTTCTGAAGCATTCTGGAGATACTATGGTAGCTTAGATTTATCAAATAATACAATACCTCGTTCTCAATATGAAATGACAAGTTAAATTTTCTGTTAATGGTTTCCTCAAAAAAAATACACAATATTGGAAGTCTGTTGAAATAGCTTGAATGATTTATATCAGTATCTTATTTTTATAATCATTGTTTTAAATCCTATTCCTTCAATTTGGGTCTGATCGGTTTCTGTGTTTTTCAGTTAAATGTGCACATTGTATTTGAAGGAGAGAAGGAATTTCATCAAAATGTGAAATTATGGGGTGTAAGTATCGATGAATCCAGAATTTTTTCTAATACTTTTTTTAAAAACCCAATTTGTACAGTAAAAAGACCATACTTTAGAAACCAATGATGCAAAGTAGGAATATAACTTACCATTAATTCTTTTAAAAACTTTAAATCTGGGTATAAAAATGGCCTTAGAAGCTCGGAGTTGTGATTATTAGCATAAACAAGACCAATATTTTCCCCTAAGACTTAAAAAACAACATCAAGGCTTACCGTCATTTTCTGCTACGTTGCAGGTGATTGATGTAACAAGAAGTTATGTAACTATGACTGCAACAAAGATTGAGATCACCATGAGAAAAGCTGAAGCTATGCAATGGGCAAGCCTTGAACTGCCTGTTACCAAAAAGCAGGAAAAACAAAAAGAAGAAACAACAGAATGAGATGACAGGGAAAGAAAGTTATTGCCTATTTCAGAATTCTTACTATGTGGTAAAATGGTGGCTTGCTGCTGTCCTCTTTTGTTGTCATTGTTGTTGTTGCTGTTGTTGAATCTGGCAGTTCAGGGTCAACGGTAGGTTCTTAAAAGCCAAAGTCAGTTTATCTTTTCATGCCTCCCGTCGTCTTTTTGAGTTACCTAAGTCTGATTATTCATTTCTCCTCACTTGGCAGAACTGTAGTTATGTCCTATACTTGAAAAGCTAGAAAGTAGCTCATAAACAGTTACAGTATTTCTTGGTATAATATTATGTTTAGCAGAGAAGGGTAAAAAAACATTTGTTCACATCTCTTTTCTATTATCCCATAATTAGTAAAACAAGATGGAATGTCAGATTTTTAATTAGTTTTTTCATTAGTTTGTGTTCCTATAATACTTGAAAATCTTTAAGAAGGAGATGAAGCTCTGCATTGTTTTATCCTAGGGAAGGTTACTTTTTCTAGGAGGAATAATTCTGAGGTAGTGTAGTAGCTAGTTAAAGGGGAATATATGCATTGAATAACAAATTGGAATTTGTTTACAGCTAATTAAATTAAAACATATCAGCACCTATATTACTTGCCAAGTGCTATGATTTAAATGTATAGAAAACATTATAAATAAGAGTAGAGAGGTATCAATTTGGTTAAAATTTGCCGTTTTATTAAGACTAAGCAATAATGTTAAATATCTGTTTCCTGATTATTTTATAAGGTCTTTGTATGGTGTTATGACTAAATTGTACCTGATTCATAACCTACACCCTCTTAAAATCTTTAATTAGTTACATGTAAAGAGAAATTTATATATATGTTATAATTTTATATATATATATATTATATATATATATAAATATCTGGCCTCCCTGATGGAAAACTGTATGTATAAAACCATAGATTTAAAGGCTTATGGAAATACATTACGGTATCAAAAAATGAAATATTTAAGCTTTGCTTTATGAGAAATATCTATTACATGTTAAATAAAATAGCTGAATTCTTTTGGAGTTTTGTTTTAGGCTTTCATGAACAGCTTGACAATTCTAGGTGATACAATGTTGATTATATATTACACTTCATTGGATACAGGTATCAGAGACTTAGATTGTTTATGCTAATTGAACCCATTAAAGATAGTTTACTTTTTGAGGCAATGCAGAGCTCACCAAGAAAACTAAAATTAAGAAATGTTTTGAAGGCCAAAAGTTTGGCAGGACTTAAGAAATTTGGGTATGAATTATGCTAATGTAGATTAAAATAATTATTTCCCAAGCCCCTTTAGTGTTTTTTTTATTCTTATAACAAAAATTTGCATAAGTACAGTTTTAGAAGTGTAGGTTAATAAAGAGTATGTCTCACTCAACTATCCTTTTAGCAAATAACTACTAAAGGTAGTTAAGTAATTATTAAATGATTTAGCTCTTACAAATAAAGACATAAAAAATCTGGCAACTGGGCTTGCATGACACATGGTATTTTAATGACATGCCATGTAAACATTTTAGTACAATTGGGCCAAAATAGAGTATGTAAGTTTCTAGTACTTGGGGTTGTATTTAAATTTTTAAAAATTATCTTTCATAATTTAAAGACCTGGGTTCATTTGGAGACATAAAGTCTTGTTTATTGTTTAGGGGAGAGGTTGATACTTGATTTGATTTGAAGTAATGATTAATACACCTTTTTTAATGTTTTCTTCTTGAGACTTTTTTTCCCCTAAGCAGTGTCTTAATGTGTTACATGCAGTTGAACTATTATTTAAAGCAAGTGGATTATTCACCTGAGAGTTAGTTACAAAGCACTAACTGTGTGTGTGTGTGTGCCTGTGTGAGAGATGTAGCTTATATAGTTACATTAGTGATTAGTGACCATTCTGTTTTCTCTCTACTCTTAATGATCCTCTGATTTGTTGCCCAAATAAATATCTAAATATTTTTATCTTAGGTTCGTACATGAAGGGAAAGAGTTATTATTCAGTAGAATATGTGTTACTTTAACTGTCGAGAAAATTAAAAATGTCAAGTTTGTATCTCTAGAAATATGCTTTGTCTTTCTCAGCATTCAGAGTACTTACTTGTAGCAAAGCAGTCAAAACTAAGTTTATTATACACTTGGTAACTAATCTGACAGCTTAAACTCAACATGGGAAATAGAAAATACTATTTTTTTCTTGTTCAGTACCTTTGCTAGTATAAAGGTAGTAAGGTCCTAAGAGTTGAGCTTTTATTTTTTTTAACCTCTTGAGATAATTTTAGATTTATAAGAGTTGCAAAAAAAGTACTTAGAGAAGTCTTATTTTCTATAGTAATCTTTGCCTTGTATTAAAATCTTTTTTTTTTTTTTTTAAAGATTTTATTTATTTATTCATGAGAGACAGAGAGAGAGAGAGAGGCAGAGGGAGAAGCAGGCTCCCAAGGAGCAGAGAGCCCGATGCGGGACTCAATCCCAGGACCCCGGGATCATGACCTGAGCCGAAGGCAGACGCTCAACCATCTGAGCCACCCAGGCGCCCTGCCTTGTATTAAAATCTTATGTGACCATAGAACACGTACAAAACTAAGAATTAGTACAGTAGGTACAATACTACTACCTAAAGCAGAACATTGATTTTGACCATCTTTTTTTAGTGGAACACTTGAAGGGTAGTTCTTAAAACCTACCCTAGTTTTCTTGTAATAATTTCAGACAGTAACTTGTAAACCATTAAAAATATAAATTGAAATCAGCCTACCTTAGAGAGCCATGTTTATATAGGTCAGTGATGTAACTTCTTGTGACCATATACTGGCAAAGGACTAATGATCTATTTTATCATTTTATGCTAGAGATTTTAATTCTTATTAAGTGTAACTTGTTTGGTTTTCTTTAGACAATTCTTTAACCATTTAAGGGTGAAGAAAACCTTAAAGACTTGTTGAAAATATTTTAAGATGACTTTGGGGTATTGCTCTGCCACTCCTTGCTTTTTTCAAAAAAAAAGTCAGCCATTCCCCAATCTGACACCCAGAGTACATTTTTAAAAGCTCATTTATGAGTTCTGTTACCATTTTTAAGGCATTTGATTATATATTCTTTTTTTTTTATAACTACCAGGTATTTGTAAGTTGTCAGAACATTAACAGGGTTTTGTTTTATTGCATATTAATTTTGATTAGGCATTCATATTTGGTATTGTTTTTATTCTTTTGCCTATATCATAATTCTGTGGCCTCAGATCTGAAATGCAAGCTAAGTCTAGCTTGTTTTTAGGTTTTGTTAATATTTCCTTTCATTTATTTAAATTGTTGAGTTGATAGGCAGTTGATTTTTTACCTGATTACTTCCTTCCTGCCTAAGTATCTTAGAACTTAAACTCACCTGGAGTTGTTGCATGACTTGCCTTTTTTATTTAGGTGTAGATGCCTGGGGCTTTATACACATAGTATTATGTCTGAAGTACTGAGCTTGCAGTGTTTTTCTTCTGCATAGTTACTATTTGATTTTAAATTTTTATATAATTCTTAGTTTTGAAGAATTCCTTCAAGAACAGTTTCTCTAAAGGGCATGTTTTAATTAAATGTTAATTAATGACCTTTCTTAGTTTTCTAATTTAGTAGGCCACCTTTAATGTCCATTAAAGTGAAATAAAACTTCCAGCCTTAAACATTTTTTTTTTTTTTGAAGATTTTTATTTATTTATTTATTTGAAAGAGAAAGAGAGCGCATGAGAGGGGGGAGGGTCAGAGGGAGAAGCAGACTCCCTGCCGAGTAGGGAGCCTGATGCGGGACTCGATCCAGGGACTCCAGGATCATGACCTGAGCCAAAGGCAGTCGCTTAACCAACTGAGCCACCAGGCGCCCAGCCTTAAACATTTTTATGTTGATTAAAAATTGTGTCAAAATAACTTGGTTTCCATTTCTTTTTGATCAAGCAGGTATACTGCTCAAATGATTGGATTGTTAAATTATCTTTAAGACTTTGCTAACTGAAGTAAGAGTACTATTAAGCCTGGAAGAGGGAAACATCCATGAACCTGTAGTACTTTCCTGTCACCCTCCACAAATGAGACTAGATGAGTGTAGTAGTGTTAATGCTTTTAAAACAGTGTGATCTTTTCGTTCAAATGCTTATTACAGTTTACAGTTCCATATTCATATTTTATTTGTATGATTGATTTGTTAATGTCTGTATACTCTTATAGATGGACAATAACCTTGACTGTGTTTTGGCCAACCATAGTATCTCCATTTTCTGGTATAGTGCTTGGCATATTGATTGGCTCTTGTAAATATCAAGATCCACAGCCCTTCTTATGGGCCAGTCACTGTTCTAAGGACTTTAATGAATATGAATTTAATCCTAATGATAACTCTATGAGGTAGGTTCTATCATTATATTATAGGTGGGGAAAGTGATTTATTGCATAGGTTAAATAACTTGCCTAAGTCAAAGCTCATGAGTTTATAGAGAGTAGAGATTTCAAGCTCAAGCAGCCTTGCTTTGCGTTCTGTGCTCTTAACTACTCTGTGCTGCTTTTGTCTGTCAGTTAAGTTAATAAGTTCCATAAAACGTTGGCACATAGCATGGAAAATTGGTAACACTGTGTTTGGTTACCAGGAACAAATTTTTAGTTTCATATGTTTTGTTAGAAAATAAGTTTATAAAATAAAATATGTAGTCCTTTTGTCTGAGTGGTTTTAGTTATAATAATAGCTCGATTACAAACTCATCATTTGTGATTTGACAACTCTTAGATCTCTAGTTTCTCTCAACAGCCTCCAAAGAAGTTTCAGAATCCTCAGTTTCAAAAACAAGTTTCCATTGTCTTTTTGATAATGGTATGTATCCTGTATGTAGCTTTACAGATAGGAATTCATATCTGCATGTTAGAAAAATGTGTAATGAAACAGCATCAGATTTGTCTTTGTTTTCCCCATTAGTATGAGACCTGCTTAAAGCAATTACATAATTTAAAGTGTCTGCAACATAAGATGCCTGCATAGGAAAGACAGATAATACTGTAAATATAGGACAGATAGCAAGGGATCATTTCATCTTCTAGGCTAGGCCAGTGGCTATCAAAATACCATTTCTAGACTAGCAGGATCAACGTCTCGGAATTTATTAGAAATGTAAATTCTGGGTCCCCAACCTCAGACCTACTAAATCAGAAACTCTGGGAATGGGGCCCAAAAATTTGCAGAAAAATGTTGATGTACAATAAAGTTTGTACTAGCAGCATGGAAGTGTGATTAGGCTTGCAGTTTTTTTCTTCTTATCAACTTAATTTCTTTTAAATTTACTCTGTTTTAGAACAGTTTTGGATTTAAAGAAAAACTGAAGATAGTACAGAGAGTTCCCATATATTCCACATCCAATTTCTCTATAATTAACATCTTACATTAGTATGATACATTTGTTAGAATTAATGAACCAATATTGATACATTTTATTAACAAAAGTCCATACTTTATTCAGATTTCCTTAATTTTTACCGAATGTCGTTTTCTGTTCCAGGATCCTATCTAGGACACCACATTACATTTAGTCATCATGTCTTCTTGGGCTCCTCTAGGTTTTGACAGTTTCTCAGACTTCCTTCAAAACCCTAACAGTTTTGAGGAGTACTGACTGGCCAGGTATTTTGTAGAATGACCCTCACTTGGGATTTGTCTGGTGATTTTCTTAGGGTTGTATTGAGAAAACCACAGATGTCAAGTGTCATTCTCATTGGTGGTATTTTGGGTACATACTGTCCAATAAAAGATTGTTCAGACTTACACCCTGAATATGCAGTGTGTGCCACCCAAACCACCTGTACGGAGTCCCCTGTATGAAAGAAAAGTTCTTTGCTGGCAGAATGGGGAAAGAAAGCTGCTGGGTGACAAAACAACATAAATTCACCACAGACTATCTCTTGCTTGATTGTCGGTTCAGTGATTAAACAATTTAGTTAGGCATGGTATATTCTTAAGGTGGAGGAAAATGTAAAGATTATGTGTGTCACCAAATAAAATCCACAAATTATAAACGTTTGCTACATTGGGCTTATTAGAATTAATGGGTTTCTTGAAATTAACAACTGTGTGTAAAACTTTAAAAGGCTCCCTACTAATGAGAGCTAGATTCTAATAGACTGATCTCAGACTGCACACTTCATATTAGAGGCCAACTTGGACTGGTTTTGATACCTTAAGGATTCCTTCCAGGACACGCCCCCACCCCCATAAAACTCCCTAAATTATTAGCAGGAAAAGCCTGAGTTGGAGGCAGAGGGGAGGAACAAATTTAAGGAAGCAGAAAGCCAATATCAGGATAAGGAATATTAGAACTGAAATGTATTCACTTAGGTGGAATTCTAGTTCAGTTTTTCAGGCAGGTAATTTAAAACCGTCAGGAAAAGTGTCTAATAACAGGACCATATAATTCACTTGTGATTAGGTTAGATTACAAAAATTTTGCAGTTGAGGCTTAGGAATTTAGGTATCAGTTACAAGTAATTCAAAACTGTAGACCAAACTATAGCTAATTTTTTTTTTTAACATTTTATTTATTTGACAGAGAGAGACACAGTGAGAGAGGGAACACAAGCAGGGGGAGTGGGAGAGGGAGAAGCAGGCTTCCCGCCGAGCAGGGAGCCCGACACGGGGCTTGATCCCAGGACTCCGGGATCATGACCTGAGCCGAAGGCAGATGCTTAACAACTGAGCCACCCACGCGCCCCTATAGCTAATTTTTTATCCTTCAAGAGTTTGGCACCTAGAGGTTGCCAAGCACTTCAAGTGTTTTTAATAGCTTTTCATTTAATTTTAGAACACCTCTATATGATTATATACTATTACTCCTATTTTACTGATAGAAAAGCAGAGGCAAAGGAAAACTACATACATTGCCTCAGGTCACATAAGTAGCAAATGGTGAAATTAGATTTTAAATTGAGGAACTTTGATTCCTAAGTCCTTAAACCCTTTAGCATGAGTTCAAGTCATCTAAAGACATCTAAGTCACCATGCGAAACCTAAAATTGTAACTGCCCTTTGCTTATTAGTCTTTCCTTAGTATCAGATGACCAAATTATCATGGAAAGATAGTAGGTTTTCAGTTTTTTATTCAGTGGAGCCACTAACATACTTGGTAAGGACCTTTAAAGGGCATGTGGGCGATTGAGAATTAGGGATGGAGTCTGCAGGACTGAATGAAAGTAATAGGCTCATGGCAATGAATTTGTCTTGTAAAGTCTTGTGCATGTAAGTTGGCCTTACTATCATCTGAACTTTGGAACGATTTTGTGCATCTCTGTATACTTAGATATGGATGATTGAAAGGCTAAGTACATAGGCAAATAACGTCACTGTAACAGGGTGAAAGAAGCATTAAAATTATTGGTGTGTTATGCAAACCAACTCTTTCTTTCAATTACGTGAAACTGGATGGGTTCTCATTTGTGAAAAGTTAGGGAAGATGTTCCATCAAATTACAAAGGAAAGACTTTTTTAAAACCTGAACCCTAAGAGTATTTAATGAATCAAGAACCACATGTAAAATTATATTATAAATAATAGGGCCCTTCTTCCAAAGGGAGATCTCTAGCATACATGGGTGATTTACTTTTCATGTATTATGCTTTGCCAGATAATCTTGAGACTAGCTGAGTTTTAGCTTTCTTGAGTTTTTCTCCAAAAAGTTCTGAGTTTGGTAGGTATGAAATTTATAAGTTTTATTAACATTTTTAATATCTAAAAGTTGGTAAGCATCTTCAGTATTGTGTAGCCATCCCTTTGCTTAATTATTTCATTTAACAAAAACACTTTTTAGTGACTTCTTTGTGCTGATAATTGACCAACCACACAGGCCTCTGCTTTTAAGGAAAGTTAAAGTCTGTAACATGTTAAGTTGATACATTTATATATCATAATGCGGTTGCCACTGGAGCAATAATTAGCACCTCTATCGCATAATTATTATATTTGGTAATTATTTTTGGAAGTCAGAATAATTAAGTTTTAATCTCTTAGCAAGTTGGATGAATTTAATAACACAATTTGCTGTTTTTATTCATTGTACTGGGCATTATATTTCTAGGGCATATTAACTACTTCTTATAAATTTGTACCCTGAAACTACATCTGTTCTTGACCCCACAACCTCTGTACCCTGCTAACCACCATTTTATTTTGTTTCTACAACTTTGGCCTTTCTAAATTCCACATATAAGTGACAGCATATAGCACTTGTCTTTCTCTATCTGACTTCTATAATGTGCCTTAAGTCCATCTATGTTGTCACAAATGACAGGATATCCTCCTTTCTCATGAGTGAATATTTCTGTGTGTGTGTGTCTGTGTGTATACATAACCTCATTTTTTTATCCATTCATCTGTCAGTGGACACAGGTTCTTTCCATATCTTGGCTGTTGTAAATAGTGCTGCAGTGAACACAGGGATACATTTATCATTTTGAATTAGTGGTTTCATTTTCTTTGGATATATACCCAGAAGTAGAATTACTAGATCATGTGATAGTTCTTTAATTTTTTTAAGGAACTTCCATACTGTTATCCATAGTAGCTGAACCAATTTATATTCCTACCAACAGTGCACAAGGGCTCCCTTTTCTCCACATCCTTGCTGCACTTGTCTTTTTGTTGCTAGCCATTTGAATAGATAGAAGGTGATGTCTCCTTGTGTTTTTTTGTGTTTTTAAAGATTTTATTTATTTGTCAGAGAGCATGCACACAAGCAGGGGGAGCTGCAGGCAGAGGGAGAAGTAGGCTCCCCACTGAGTAGGGAGCCGGATGAGGGACTTGATCCCAGGACCCCAATCCCAGGATTGTGACCTGAGCTGAAGGCAGACTGAGCCACCCAGGCATCCCTCCTTGTGGTTTTAATTTGCATTCTCCTGCTGATTATTGAAGTTGAGCATCTTTTCATGTACCTATTGACCATGTGGATGGACATCTTTAGAAAATGTCTGTTTAGTTCTGCCCATTTTTTGGATTCTTTCATTTTTTTGTATCCAGTTGTAGGAGTTCTTTATATGTCTTGGATATTAACATTTTATCAGATATATGATTAGCAAATATTTTCTCCCATTCTGTGGCTTGCTTTTTCATTTTGTTACTTCTTTTGCTGTGTGAAAAACTTTTAACTTTGATGTTCCATTTGTTGATTTTTTTGCTTTTGTTTGTGCTTTGGAGGTCATATCTCAAACATTACTATGATCATTGTTGAAGAGCTTCTTCCCCATGTTTTCTTCTAGTTTTATTGTATCAGGTCTTATGTTTATAAGTCTTTGATCCATTTTAAGTTAATTTTTGTGAGTGGTAAAAGGAGTCTAATTTCATTGCTCTGTGTTTATTATCCATAGTAAGTTTTCCCAACACCCATCTGTTGAATTGTCCTTTCCCCATTGGGTGTTCTTTGCTCCCTTGTCAAATATTAGTTGACTTACATACTCGGGTTTAGTTTTTGGCTCCCTGTTCTGTTGACCTGTATGTCTGTTTTAGTGTTGGCACCATGCTGTTTTTAATTACTGTAGCTTTGTGGTATAGTTTGAAATCAGCAAGTGGGATACCTCCAGCATTGTTCTTTTCCCTCAAGATTGCTTTGGCTATTTGGGGGTTCCATACAAATTTTAGGATTGTTTTTCTGTTTCTGTAAAGAATGTCATTGGTATTTTGATGGAGATTGCACTGAATCTGTAGATGGCTTTAGCTAGTATAGACTTGTTAATACTAACTTTTTGATCCATGAACACAGGATGTCTTTCCATTTGTTTGTGTCTTTAATTTCTTTCAGCTAAGTCTTAACAGTTTTCATTGTACAGATTCTTCACTTCCTTGATTAAATTTATTCCTAAATAGATTGTTTCTGATGCTGTGAATGGGATAATTTTCTTTTTCAGATATTTCATCATTAGGGTATAGGAATGTAACTTATTTTTGTACATTGATCACATGTCCTGCAGCTTTACTGAAATCACTGATTAGTTCCAGCAGTTTTTTGGTTTTGTCTTTGGGATTTTGCATATACAAAATTATGTAACTGCAAATGGGACAGTTTGACTTCTTCCTTCCTGATTTGGATGTGAGGGAACACTTTCAGTTCTTCTTTTTTTTTTTTTTTTTTTTAAGATTTTATTTATTTATTTGACAGAGAGAGAACACAAGTGGGCAGAGCGGCAGGGAGAGGGAGAAGCAGCCTCCCTGCCAAGCAGAGAGCTCAATGCGGGGCTCAATCCCAGGACCCTGTGATCATGACCTGAGCCGAAGGCAAATGCTTAACCAACTGAGCCACCCAGGCGCCCCTCAGTTCTTGTCAATTGAGTATCATGTTAGCTGTGGGTTTGTCATACATGGCCTTTATTATGTTGGGGTGTGTTACTTCTATACTCAGTCTGCCAAAAGTTTTCATCATGAAAGGATGTGCATTCTGTCAAATGTATAGATGATCATGTCATTACATTAATGTCATGTATCACATGTATTGATTTGTGTATGTTGAACCATCCTTGCATCCCAGGGAAAAATCCCATTTAGCCCCAGTGTGTGATCTTTTTTTATGTGTTCTTGAATTTAGTTTGCTAATATTTTGCTGAGAATTTTTATATCTATGTTTATCAGGGATATTGGTCTATAGTTCTTTTTTTGTGTTTTGTTTTTTAGAGAGGGAAAGCGTGCATGTGAGCAGGGGCTGGGGAAAGGCGAGGGAGAGGGAGAGAATCTTAGGCAGGCTCTATGCCCAGCGTCTGTGCGGGGCTCTTATCTTACAGCCCTGAGATCATGACCTGAGCCGAAATCAAGAGTTGAATGCTTAACTGAGCCACCCAGACACCTCCTTTTTGTTGTGTTCTTATCTTGCTTTGGTGCCAGGATAATGCTGGCCTGTTAAGCACAGTTTGGAAGTATTCCCTACACCTCAAGTACACCTCAAGTTTTTGGAAGAGTTTGAGAAAGATTGGTATTCTTTGAGTGTTTATTAGAATTTGCCAATGAAGCCATCTGGTCCTAGATTATTTTTTGTACTGGGAGGTTTTAAATTATTGATTCAATCTCTTGCTCATTATGGGTCTATCACATTTTCTCTTTGCGTTTGATTCGGTCTTGGTGGGTTGTTTCTAGAAATTTGTCCATTTCTTCTAGGTTATCTAATTTCGGGCGTAGAGTTCATAATAGTCTCTTACGATCCTGTGTATTTTTGTACTACCGGTTGTATGGTCTTTTTCATTTCTAATTTTATGTCTTTTTCTAAGTCTGGCTAATAAAGTTTTGTCAGTTTTACCTTTTTGATGAACCAGCTTTTAGTTTTACAGATAGTTTTTTTCTGAAAGAGATTTTTTTTTCTGCTTTGGTTTTATTTCCTTCCTTCTGCTACCTCTACACTTGTTCTTTTTATACTTCTTAGAGGTACAGTTAGGTTGCTTGAGATCTTTGTAATTTCTTAATATATGCATTTAATACTGTTAACTTGCCTCTTGACTGCTTTGCTCTATACCATATTTGATGTGTTTTGATATAATTTATTCCCATTTTTATTTTTTGACTCATTGTTTAGAAGTGTGTTATTTAGTTTCCATGTACTGGTAGATTATTCTAGCTTCCTCTTGATGATTTCTAATTTAAACCATTGTGGTCAGAAAAGATAGTTGGAATGATTTCAATCTTAAGTTTGCTGAGATTTGTTTTGTGCCCGGTCATAGGATCTGCCCTGGAAAATGTTCATATGCGCATGAGAAAAATGTGTACTATACTGCTCTTGGATGGAATGTTCTATATATGACCTTTAAGTCATTTTGTTTTAGAATATGTTTTGGTTCAGTTCCAATATTTCCTTTTTGATTTTCTGTCTGCATGATTTATGTTCTAATAGTATTAAAGTCCCCTATTAATGTATTGTTTATTTCTCCATTTAAATCTCTTAGAATTCTTTTAATCATGGTGCTCTAATGTTGGAGGTATATATATTTATGATCATTCTCTCTTCTTGATGTCTTTGTTTTTTTATCATTATATGATGACTTCTTTATCACTTGTTAATGTTTTTGGCTTGAAGTGTATTTTTTCTGGCATAAGTATGGCTACACCCACTTTTTTTTGGTATCCACCTGCATGGAATATCCTCTTCTGTACCTATGCTTTGAGCCTGTGTATGTCTTTAGAGCTAAAATGAATTTCCTTTAGACAGAGTGGAGTGAAGTTTTTTTTTTTTTTTTTCATCCAGTCACTCTACCCTTTGGTGAATTCAGTCCATTCATAATTACTTACTACTACCATCTTATTGTTATTTGCCTTCTAGTTGTTTTTATCTTCTGTGTTTCCTTTCCCTGTTTCTACTTTTGTAAAGTGGATTTCCATGGTGATTTGTGCAGTCTCCCCATTTTTTATGTTTCATTACTATATTTTTGCTTTGTGGTTACAAAGTGGCTTACATAAAACATCTCATAGGTAAAGTACTCCTATTCTGTAACATCCTTGATTACACTGTTCTGCCACAAAATCACTTGTTCTGTTCTGATCATCATCTGTTGATTAAAGATGATGAAAACAAAATAACTTGTGAAACAATAACTTGCAAAGGTTACTGTAGTTGACCCTTGAACAATGTGAGGGTTAGGGGTGCCAATCCATCATGCAGTCAAAAATCTGCATATAACTTCACTCCCTAAAAATTTAACAGCCTTACTGATAACAGTTTGACCCATTTTTGTATATTATATGCTGTATTCTTACAATAAAACTAGAGAAAATGTTAAAATCAAGAAGAGAAAATGCATATTTATGAGAAAAAAAGCCACGTATAAGTGGATGTGTGCTGTTCAGACCCATGTTGTTCCAGGGTCAATTATATTTTTAACTTTGTAAGAAACTAACAAATTCTTTTTCAAAGTGTTTGTACTGTTTTACATTTCTGCCAGCAATGTCTGAGAGTTCCAGGTTCCTTGCTGTATTTTATTTAAGGGAATTTTCAGATACTTTATGTGTTTCTGCCCCATGACTGGAGGTTTTTTGTTTTGTTTTAACACTTCAGTGATGAGGTTATGAATTTTTAAAGAGCCAAAACACCTCTTTACAGATGGACAGGATGGAAGTCTAAAATCAAAACATGACATGAAAAGCAAGATTATAGAATATTCTGGCATCATAAGTTATCAAAATACAAGGAAGAATTTTATCCTCAGACTTTCAGTAACACTTTAAATGGTTAGCCACTTGGCTGAGACCTTACTATAATACTTCTGTCAGAGTCCCTGCTGCTGCTTGAATTGTAAAGGCTGCAATAGAAATGTGTTTCTTTACTTCTGTCCAGGCTGAACGAGGGTCTTCTTTATTTTCAATATCAAACATAGCATCGTAGATCCCAGGAAATGATTCTCCAGCATATTTGTTGTGGCTACTTGGAGCAAAGATGATGTGCCTAACAGAAGAAAACAGATGGCAGGTTGAGCTAAAGAGTATACATAACATTACATTTTATATGCTTCTCGAATTCATTCCCTTTTGTTAGACCCCATCTTAAGAATACTGTCTCCTCCTGGCATTCACTTTTTTTAATTCCAAAATGAAGACCTATAATTGGTTTAAGATACTTAATGTAACAGTATAATTTTAAGCAAAGAAATCTGACTACGCATTCACTAAGACTTCGTCTCATAAATCATGTTGCCAACCCATACAAATGGAAGAAAGTGTGTTCTTGTAAGTTGTGTACATCAGTTGTCTGATTGCCAGCAGATACCCAAACAGTGGTAACAAGTATGCTTTATGGATATATTTACTGAGAGAAGTGTGTTGCCTTTTTTAGAGATTCAATAAGAATAACACTTGTTCCCAATACTCTTTAAAAAATCAATAAATAAGGTTGTATTCCCAAAATATAGATGAGGATAATGAAGTTCATTCCACAAAGATAAAGCTGTTATATATGAATTGCCTGCCGTCACATTTAATTTCTGATCTAGAAGAAAAGTTTTGCATTTGATTCCCTATTTTATAAGTACCTGGAGAAATCAAACTACTTCTCTTTCCAAAAATTGGAATTCTGCCTTCCAGAAAGGGACGTATTTTATTCAACACTATTATCAGGAATTAAGCCCAACAGTCAAATCCTGCAGCTTCTTCAGGATGTAAATCTGTCTCTGAGACAATGTGAAACTATGTAAGTATTAATGATTAAGTAGAAATGTATAATGCAAATCATTTAAATTATCCAAAGTACATCAGGATTTATTATTTTTTTAGGTTTTTTTATTTGACAGAGCAAGAGAGCAAAGCAGGGGGAAGGACAGAGGGAGAGGGAGAAGCAGGCTCCCTGCAGAGGGCTCCTGTCCCTGACATGGGCTCTCCCAGGACCCCTGGATCATGGCCTGAAAGGAAGGCAGATGCTTAACCAACTGAGCCACCCAGGTGCCCCAGAACATCAGGATTTATTGCTCTTGGCTTTTAAATTTTAATATGGCCTTAAATGGATCTTCCTCATTAAAGCCAGTATATGTGCTGAACTGTTTATAAACACTGATATTATGACCTATACATGAGTTATTACAAATAAAGTTTGTAGCTATTCATTAGTATACTTGTCCTTTACTGGAGAATTGTAAAAGCAGAGTATAGTAAAAATATAGATAGATACAAGGATTATACAAACCTGGTTTGAATCCATGAACTGGCATCTAATAGTCCTGTGGTCTTTCACCTTGGTTAAGTTCTTAGGTATTCTATTCTTTTTGATGCAACTGTAAATGGAATTATTTTCTTTATTCCTCTTCTTGATAGGCCATTAGTAGATTTCTGTATATTGATTTTGTGTCTTCATCTTACACTGAATTTGTTCATTCTAACAGTTTTTTTGGTGGATTCCTTAGGTTTATCTATATATAATGTCATCTGCAAATAATAATGATTTTACTTCCTTCCAATATGGATGCCTTTTTCTTGCCTAATTGCTCTGGCTATGACTACCCATACTGTGTTGAAAAGAAACAGCAAGAATAAGCATCCTGGTCTTGTTCCTATCTTAGAGGAAAAGCTTTCAGCCTTTTACCATTAAATATGATATTATCTGTAGGTTTGTCTTATTGGCCCTTTATTATGTTGAGTTACATTTCTTCTACTGACTTTGTTGAGTTTTAATAAAAATGGATGTTGAATTTTGTCAAATGCTTTTTCTGCATCTATTAAAGACTTTTATCCTTCATTTTGTTAATGTGGTATATAACATTGATTTGTGGATATTGAACCATCTTTGTATCCCTGAAATAAATCCCATTTTGGTACCGTGATCTTTTTAATAAATTGCTGAATTCGGTTTCCTAAGTTTTATAGAGGATTTTTGCTTTTATGTTCATCATATTGGCTGGTAATTTTCTTTTGGCATCCTTGTTTGATTTTCCTAGCAAGGTAATGCTGGCCTTTTAAAATGACTTTAGAAGTGTTCCCTCTTCTCTTTTTTGGAAGAATTTGAAAAGGATTGATACTGATTATTTTTTCAGTGTTTCATAGAATTCATTGGTGAAGCCATCTGGTCCTGGACTTTTGTTTGTTGGGAGGTTTACGATTACTGATTCAATTTTCTCACTAATAACTGTTCTATTCAAATTTTATTTCCACATTCATTTCTTCATGATTCAGTTCTGGAAGGTTATATGTTTCTAGAAGTTTGTCTCTATCTTCTAGGTTGTCCAATTTGTAGGCATATGATTGTTGATACTAGTCTCTTATTTATTTCCATGGTATTAGTTGTAATGTCTCCTCTATTTATTTGAGCCCATTCTGTTCTTGGTGAATCCAATGAATGGTTTATAAATTTCATCTTTTCAAACAATCAACTCATCTTACTGAGCTTTTCTGTTGACTTTTTAGTTTCTATTTCCTTGATTTCCTCTTTGTAATTGCCTTCCTTCTACTAACTTTGGGCTTTATTTGTCGTTCTTCTACTTCCTTGAGGGGTGATGTTAGGTTGCTTGAGAGTTTTACTTTTTTCTGAGATGTAGGGTATTCATTGCTGGTGACCATCAATCTTAGAACTGCTTTCATGCATCTCATAAATTTTGCCATGTTGTATTTCCATTTTCATTTTTCTCAAGGTATTTTTTTGTCTTTTGATTTCATTGACCTATTAGCTGTTTAGTAGAATGTTAGTTTCCACCTATTTGTGAATATTCCACTTTTCTTGTAATTGATTTCTAGTTTCCTACCACTGTGGTCAAAAGAAAAAAGATGCTGGATTATTCTTCTTAAATTCATTAAGACTTGTTTTTTTTTGGCATAACATATGACCTATCCTGGAGAATATTCCACGTGCACTTGCAAGAATGAGTGTTTTGCTATTGGATGAAATTTTCTGTATATATCTTTTCATTTCATATGGTCTAATATGTGATTTTTTTGTTTGGAAGCTAGCCATTGATGTGTGGTATTAAAGTCTCCTCCTATTCCTCCTATTGAACTGCTGTTTCTCTTTCGGTCTCTTAATTTATATGTTTAGGTGCTTTTATGATGGGTACATAAATACTTACAAATGTTGTATCCTCTTGTTTGACCCTGTTATTATTGTGTAATTTCCTTCTTTGTCTCTTACTGCAGTCTTCATTTTGAAGTATTTTGTCTGATACTAGCATAGCTATCCCTGCTTTCTTCGGCTTCCATTTGCATTCTATATCTTTTTCCCCATGCCTTCAGATTTAGTCTGTGTGGGTCTTTACATTTGAAGTGAGTCTCTTCTAGGCATGATATAGATAGGTCTTGTTTTTTTTATTCATTCAGCCACTTTGTCTTTTCATTGGAGCATTTATTCCATTTACATTTAAAATAATCTGTATATACGTACATATTGATTTTTTGTCAGTTGTTTTCTTGTTCCTTATTTTCTTGCTCTCATCATTTGTGGTTTGTTGGTACAGTATGCTTAAATTTTATATTTCTTGTATCTAATACAGGCTTACCTCGTGCTTAAAAGATACATTTTTGTTTTGTTTTTGTTTTTTTAATTGAAGGTTTGTGGCAAACCTGCATCAAGCAGGTCTTTTGACACCATTTTTCCAACTACAATTCAGTTATTCTTGTGTAGTATTTCAAACTATTTTATTGGAATACATTTGGTAATACAGTGTTATTAGTTTCGGGTGTATAGTAGTAATTTGACAGTTACATACATTAAGAAATGCTCACCGAAGTAAGTGTAGTCACCATCTGTCACCAAAGTTATTATACTATTATTGACTATATTCGCTGTGGTGTACTTTTCATCCCTGTGGCTTATATATAACTGCAAATCTGTACCACTTAATCCCCTATTTTGCCCATACGCCTGCCACCTTCCTTCCCTTCTATCAACCACCAATTTTTTTCTTGGTTCATTTGTTTTGAAGTGAAATAGTATGGTATTTGTCTTTCTCTGACTTATTTCACTTAGCATAATACCCTCTAGTTGGGTGCATCCGTGTTGCAGATGGCAAGATTTCATCCTTTTTTTAGGTTAATATTCCATTGTATATATACCACATCTTTATTTCATCTGTCAATGGACACTTGGTTTGCATCCCTATGTTGGCTGTTATAAATAACACCGGTAAAATAAGGACACATATATTTGTATTTAGGTAAGTATATATACATTTAATGTTTTCAGGGTTTTTTGGGTAAAGAGCCAGTAATGGAATTACTGGATCATGTAGTATTTCAATTTTTAATTTTTTTTTTTCTTTTAAGATTTTATTTATTTGAGAGAGAATGAGAGAGAAAAGAACACATGAGAGGGGATAGGGTCAGAGGGCGAAGCAGACTCCCTGCCAAGCAGGGAGCCCGATGCGGGACTCGATCCAGGGACTCCAGGATCATGACCTGAGCCGAAGGCAGTTGCTTAACCAACTGAGCCACCCAGGCGCCCCTTTAATTTTTTTTTTTAAAGATTTTATTCATTTATTTGACAGACAGTGAGAGAGGGAACACAAGCAGGGGGAGTGGGAGAGGGAGAAGCAGGCTTCCCGCGGAGCGGGGAGCCCTATGCGGGGCTCGATCCTAGGACCCTGGGATCATGACCTGAGCCAAAGGCAGACGCCCAACAACTGAGCCACCCAGGTGCCCCAATTTTTAATTTTTTGAGGAACCTCCATAATGTTTTCTCTAGTGGCTGCACCAATTTGCATTCCCACCAACATGGACGAGGGTACCTTTTTTCCACATCATTCCACATTGTTGTCAGCACTTGTCTTTTTGATGCCAACTGTTCTGACAGTTGTGAGGTGATACCTCAGTTTTGATTTGCATTTCCCTAATGATTAGTGATGGGGACCACATTTTTCATGTTTCTTGGCCATGTGTACTCTTTGGAAAGATACATATTCGGGTTCTCTGCCCATTAATCGATTATTGGGAGCTTTTTGTTGAGTTGTATCAATTATGTATTTCAGATAGGAACCCCTCATTGGATAGATCATTTGCAAATATCTTCTCCCATTCAGTAGGTTGCTTGTCATTTTGTTGGTTTCCTCTGCTGCACAAAAGCTTTTTAGTTTGATACTCCCAGTAGTTCCTTTTTGCTTTTGTTTCCCCTGCCCAAGGAGGCCTATATGGAAAAACATTGCCAAGTCCAGTGTATTAGAGATTGCTGCCTAGGTTGTTGGGTTTTTTGTTTTTGGAGTTTTATGGTTTTAGCTCTCACATTTATTTAGGCATTTAATCCATTTTGAGTTGATTTTTGTTTGATGTATGTGGTTCATTTCATGTTGCTATCCTATTTTCCCAGCACCGTTTATTGAAGAGACTCCATTGCACAGTCTTGCCTCCTTTTTTGTACATTATTAATCATATAAGCATGGATTTATTTCTGAGTTCTCTATTCGATTCCATTAATCTGTGTGTCAGTTTTTCTGCCTGTATCATACTGATTACTATAGCTTTGTAGTATATTTTGAAATCTGGGATTGTATATACCCTCCAGCTCTGTCCTTTCACAAGAATTGCTTTGGCTATCTGGGATGTTTCTTGTTGTGGTACAAATTTGAGGAGTATTTATTCTGATTTTGTGGAAAATGCTGTTGATATTTTGATTGGGATTGCATTTGTTTTTATGTTCCATTTTAGAAATATCTAATACTTTTCAGAGTACAGATCTTTCACCTCTGTGGTTAAATTTACACACAGATATTTTATACTTTTTGAATCAATTGTAAAGGAGTTTGCTTAATTTCTCTTTCTGCTACTTTGCTAATAGTATATAGAAATGTAATAGATTTCTGTGCATTGGGTTTGTATTGAATTCATTGGTTCTCATTTTTTGGTGTGTTTAGGTTTTCTGTATGTATTACCGTGTCATCTGCAAATAGTGACAGTTTTATTTCTTCCTTACCAATTTGAGTGCCTTTTATTTCTTTTTCCTGTCTGCTGCAGCTAGAACTTCTAAGACTATGGTGAATAAAAGTAGCAAGAGTAGGCATTCTTGTCTTGTTCCTAATCTTAGAGGAAAAGTTTTCAGTATATCTCACCATGAGTATTAGGGTATGTGGTGGTAGGTCTTGTATGGCCTTGCTCTAAACCCACTTTACTGACAATTTTTTATCATGAACAGATTGCCACAGCCACTCTACATAATCAGTCAGCAACCATCAACGTCAAGGCAAGACCCTCAACCAGCAAAAAGATTGCAGCTAGCTGAAAGCTAGAGGCTGCAGCTAGCTGATGGTTAGCATTTTTTTAGCAATAAATTAAGGTACGTCCATTTTTTTAGAAATGCTCTGCACACTTTACAGTATATTATAAACATATCTTTTATATATACTAGGAAATCAGGAATTTCCTTTGACTTGCTTCATTGAAGATACCTGTGACCTACCGTGCAGTATATCAGAGGTATACCTATGTGGCTTTTGGTTTGTGGTTACCATGAGCCTTACATATAACAATCTGTTGATTTAAAGTGGACTTTCATGAATATTACGTTTAACTTTGAAGGCATTCTAAAACTCTCCCTTCTTACTCTTATCCACCCCATCACCAAGTTTTGTTTTCGATGTCACATTTTACTTCCTCTTAATTTTGTGCATCCCTTATTGCAACTCTTGCCTCAACCTTCATACTATTTAATACATTACCTTTACTATAATGTTTATCAGTAAAATTTTCACTCCGTTTTCTTGTTACTAATTAGCACCTTTTCTTTGCAGCTTTTAAAGAACTCCCTTTATCATTTCTTATAAGACCAGTTTAGTGGTGATGAATCCCTTTAGCTTTTGTCTGGAATACTCTTTTTCCTTCAGTTCTGAATGATAATGTTGCAGAATGCCAGTCCTTTCTGGTCTGCAAAGTTTCTTCTGAAAAATCTGCTAGATATCTTATGGGGGTTCTTCTGTACATAACAAGTAGTTCTTCTCTTGCTGCTTTTAAGATTCCTTGTCCTTGACATTTTAATGATAATGTGTTTTGGTGTGGATCTCTTTTGGTTCCCTGGATCTGGATGTTTCTTTCTCCAGATTAGGAAAGTTTTTAGCCCCCTTCTCTCCCTACACTGGGAATGATGTTTTCTAGAAGTCCCTAAAGCTTTTTGGTTTTTTGTTTTCTTTTTTGTTTTTCCTTGCTCTGTTAGTGTGAACTCCAGTGCCCTGTCTTTGAGTTCAGCGATCCTCTCTTCTGCTTCATCTCCTTTGCTGTAAACCCCCCTAGTGTATTTTTCAGTTCAGTTGTTGTATCCTTCAGTTCTGTGACTTCTATTTGGTACTTTTCTCTTTTGTCAGTTTCTCACTGTGTTCATCCATTCTTCTTCCAAGTTTAGTTAGCATCTTTATGGCCATATTTTTAATTCTTTATCAGGTAGATTATCTCTGTTTCACAAACTATTTTTCTGAGGTTTTACCTACTTTCATTGGAATATATTCCTGTTAATTCATTTTTTTTTTTTAAACTATGTGTTGGTTTCTATATGCATCAGATGAAACAGCTACCTCTCCCAGTGTTGAAGTAGAGGAACCTTTTCATTTAACCTTGCTGTATCTCGTTTGTTTCTCAAATTTTGTGATTGTCCCAGCAGCCTGTTTTTACTAGCTCCTGGTAGTTGAGGGTTTGGCTTCCACAGTATGCAAATATGTATCATCTTGTGGGAGCCAGGTGATAGGGAGGTGTCCCTTAGACACAGTGTAAAAATTGGGGCTCCAGTTGATTAGATAAGTTGCTTACTGGAATATACCAGCAAGCTGTAATAAGGAAGAACACAAAGATGGTATTGCCCCACCTTACATGGTTTGAGAGCATTTCCATAGGTCTCTAGAAGAGTGCCAGATCTGAGGCCTGCCCTACAGCAGGTTGAAGCTCCAGGGTAAGTAAATAGGCTCTTTTACAAAAAGAAGAGGATATGTGTTTCAGTCTGCCAGGCAGAGTGAGAGCACAAAAGATAGCGCCTGCCCTCCAATGTCCCTGGTAAGGTTTACAGTTAATCCTTATGTATGTTTAAGTAGAAGCCTGCCCCTCAGGCTGTAGCTGTGATGATAAACTTATAGACCTCTTTCGCTGGAAGACTGAGCTGCTTGGGTCTGTTGCCTGTTTAAGACCTTTTTCTCCATTGGTTCCAGTCTTATGGGACCTGTGAGCATTGCCCTGCTGGCCACCAGAGCCAGGCAATGTACAGGTGTGCCCTGGCAGCAGCTGCAAAAATCAGGGTGCCCGGGGTGCCTGGGTGGCTCAGTTGGTTAAGCGACTGCCTTCGGCTCAGGTCATGATCCTGGAGTCCCGGGATCGAGTCCCGCATCGGGTTCCCTGCTTGGCAGGGAGTCTGCTTCTCCCTCTGACCCTCCTCCCTCTCATGCTGTCTCTCATTCTCTCTCTCTCAAATAAATAAATAAAATCTTTAAAAAAAAAAAAAAAATCAGGGTGCCCGACAAAGGTATAACCTCCTTTTTGGGATATGCCATCAAACTGGGGCAGGGCAGAGGGGGGAGTGTAAAAGACTCTTTCCATCCTAGATGTATGCCAGACCAGAAGCTTTCTCCTTAGGCCAAAGCTCCTGTACAACCAAATAGGTGTTGTTCTTAGAAAAAACTCAGCCTGCTATCTGTATAGTACCTTGGTACAGTCTCATGGCACCCAGGAATGCAAGCCCCACAAAGGGCATCCCTGGGCAGCAGCTGTAAACACTAAGTACAAGACACAGGTAAAAAGCTGCCTTCCAGGAGATAACTGGTGCTCTGGAGCTCAGGAGAGGAAGAACACAAAGATGGCACCCACCAGCCTCCTCCAGGTGATGCATTAAGATTAGCAAATGAATCTTTCACATGAAGTCTGCTTTTCAGAGGGCTGCTTCTGCACTGGACCCTGTGGCAAATGAGTCCATGCAAGCCCTTTAGGAGCTGTTTGTTCACTGTAGCCCTTTGGGTCTCTTGAATGTGAGCACTGTTAGCTTCCATAGCCAGATGTTTTGGAGGCTCATCACTCAGGTGCAGGTCTTAAAAGCTGGTTGTACCCTGTTTGAGGTATGAACCCTTCACTCCTCAAGGGAGAAATTCTGGGTTTGTAAATTCCCTCCTCATTGTGGGTTGTGTCCCTAGAGATGGGTGTATGGCATGATTAGTTCTTGGTATGGCCTTTTTCTTGTTTGATATGAAGGAGTTGTTCAGCTGTTCAGTTGTTCAGTTCTTCAGGTCTTTTTCAGAGGAAATTGTTCCATATGTAGTTTCAGCTTTGAAGTGTGTCCATGGGAGGAGTGGAGTTCAGGATCTTCAGACATTGCCATCTTGTACTGCCCTAGCTTTAGAATATAGCCTTAATATTCAGTTAATAATTCCAAATATATTTTTAAAATATACTGCAGTCTTTTTGGCAGTTACTTACATTTAGAATGCGTTTAACTCTTTGACCCTGAAATCCACATACTGATTATATAGATATTAAAACAAAAGTTCAAAAGGACACAGGCAGTATTTTTACTAAAAGTAAATGGGGGAAAAAGCAAATTGAATTAAAAAGTCAACAAAGAGTTTAAAAATTATACATGCATGCCAAACAGTGGAACACTATACACAAGAAGAGCTAAAACTGTATATACTGACATGGGAAGATCTCTTAAGATAAATTGTTATGCAAGTCAGGAAATGACAGATGTTGGCAGGGATGTGGAGAAAGGGGAACCCTCCTACAGTGTTGGTGGGAATGCAAGCTGGTGCAGCCACTCTGGAAAACAGTATGGAGGTTCCTCAAAAAGTTAAAAATAGAGCTACCATATGACCCAGCAATTGCACTACTGGGTTTTTACCCCAAAGATACAAATGTAGGGATCCGAAGGGGTACGTGCACCTCAATGTTTATAGCAGCAATGTCCACAATAGCCAAACTATGGAAAGAGCCAAGATGTCCATTGACAGATGAATGGATAAAGATGTGGTATATGGATACAATGGAATATTATGCAGCCATCAAAAGGAATGAGATCTTGCCATTTGCAGTGACGTGGATGGAACTGGAAGGTATGCTGAGTGAAATAAGTCAATGAGAGAAAGACATGTATCATATGACCTCACTGATATGAGGAATTCTTAATATCAGGAAACAAACTGAGGGTTACTGGAGTGGGGGGTGGGGTGGGAGGGATGGGGTGGCTGGGTGATAGACATTGGGGAGGGTATGTGCTATGGTGAGCGCTGTGAATTGTGTAAGACTGTTGAATCACAGACTTGTACCTCTGAAACAAATAATACATTATATGTTAAAAAAGAAGATAGCAGGAAGGGGAAAATGAATGGGGAGACAAACCATGAGAGACTATGGACTCTGAGAAACTGAGGGTTCTAGAGGGGAGGGGAGTGGGGGGATGGGTTAGCCTGGTGATGGGTATTAAAGAGGGCACGTACTGCATGGAGCACTGGGTGTTACACACAAACAATGAATCATGGAGTGCTACATCAAAAACTAATGTATGGTGATTAACATAACATAATTAAAAAAGATAAATTGTTATGAAAAAAGAGCAAGATGCAAAATATATGGTCCCATTTATGTAGCTATAGATGAATAAATATATAGATATATACACGTGTATATGAAACATTGATTTTCTTTAAAAAGAATAGCAAATGGCTGGGTGTGGGTTATAGAAGGGAATGCTGAAGGAGCATGGCCTCTTTTTATCCTACAAGCTTCTATAGAGTCTGCATTCATTGAGAAAAAGCTTTTGCTTATGAATAGACTAATAAAGGCAAGAGATAACCCTCTCTTGCCTGTATTATAAATCTAATATGTAGATTTACTTTCAACTTTTTATTTGACATGTAAATACTTAACTGATGGCTATTTTACTTGTATCAGTAAATAATTATATTCGTATTATTTATCACTTTATAAAAATAGCTATTTACTGAGGTTTAGGTAAGTATTTTGCCCAGGTTACTTAGTATGAGCCAGAGCTGGACTCTAAAAGCCTGTGCTTATAATTAAACATTAATACTAGTCACTAATACTTAAAGCTAACATACAGAACTGTCTCTGGTACATGTCATCTGATGATAAACAGCCTCACAAATTTTCACCAAGGAACTGCAGTTTAAGAGGTACCTTAAAAAACTGTGGAGACTGTGCAAGCACACAGTCAAGATAGCGAAAGAAAACAACATAGAGGTACAGATACAAAAAGAGGATATTGCTTCAGCAGAACGTGGCAGCCATCTTCAAAAACCTAAAATGTTCTATGGAAATAGATCTAGATTTACCCTATATGATTTTGGAGAGCTGAACAGGGTCAGAGGGAGAAAATTACAGGGAAAACGATCTTTATGAAGAAAACTTTCTGTTAACATAGACATTTCTTAAAATGAAATGGACTTCCTCATAAGGTAGTAAGCTTCCTATCGCTGGAAGACTCAGAGGCTAAATAGCTACTTACCTCAAATGCTATAGAAAAGATTAATGTAGGCTTTGAACTACATAAGCTCTAGGATTCCCTTTAAGAGTCTATAGCTTTTAGATTTTCTTAGAGTTATTTTTCAACTACATTTATCATTTACATTTGCAGCAAAGCAATAAACACGAAGTTAACTTTTCTGATACTACAACTTACACTACTATACATAATCTTACCCATATTCCCCATAGCATACATACTCATCTTCGGTTCACCTGATGAGAGCAGTTTAAAGCAGACTTTGGACATGCTGGTTTTGGTCACAGTGAAGTATTTAATGTCCTTTAGTGAAAGGTGTTGCTTCCTTACCTATAGAACCGCCTCCCTGGTAAACCAAGGGGATCGATGAATGCTCTCTCCAGGAGCATCAGTTGGTCATTCATGATTCTCACTGCAATGGGACTTTGAAAATAAAGAGTTATAGTTACCATGGAACTCTATTTTATTTTTTTTAATTTTATTATGTTAATCACCATACATTACATCATTAGTTTTTGTGTATTTTTAAATAATACAGGATAAAGCATGGAAAAATAAACTTCTAAAATCAACAGATTTTTAAGAAAATGCAGATTAACAGTAATGCTTTATATGTAAACTACATATAACAATGGAGGCATCTTTCTAATATTCATAATGAGAGAGACCTATTGGAAATGGTTCTTTTGTCAAGACCATAGAAAGAACAGAAAGACATTTTTAATTCTTTCTAGGAGGAGAGCCTGGCCTCCTGCAGAGGCAGATTGGGTGTACTATCAAGTTAATGCCACTGAGTAAAGGCTGAACAACAACAAATGAAGGGAAGTCGCAACAGTCTGCAAGAAGAGTTGGGGAGGGGGTAGTTGCACATCATGGGCAGGGAATCCCCTTTCATATTTGGAATCTGCCAACTCTTTTTGGGGTGCTACATAGGTTCTCTGGGCTTTCCTACAACCCGAGGGAGAGAAGCCCCTCAAAATGAAGGATACATCTTGTTGCCAATATGGGTGGTGAAAAAGCTTATTCTAATTGGATCTGAACAAATAAATGTGACCTGGACTACAGTGTGGAACAATTTATGCTTGTTAGATAATGCTTTAAATACAACTTTTTCATTATATTTCAATCTAAAAGTGGCAAGCGGTTAAATGAAATGCAAAAAAAAAACTTCTGTACTTGGTCAGGAAGTATTGGGACTGTAGTGAAATTCATACTACAAATGCACTTAAACCATGGAATTGTGAATTACCGGCTATCCTCCTTGGCCCTTGTCTTGGAATGAGTTTTTAGTCTACCATAGAATAATGCTTCTCAAACTTCAATGTGAATACAAACCATTCTGGAGAGTCTTGTTAAAAAGCACGGAATTCTAATTTAATAGGTCTTGGATGGCGTTTGATATTCTTTCTAACAAGCTCCTAGGTAATGCTGATGCTGCTGGTTTACAGACCGTAGAGCATTGATGTAGAGTTGAATGCTTACAAAGTGTACACAATTCATTCTAGTAATTAGATCACTTTTCAAAATGATGGGGAGCTTTACATTTGAAACTTACTTATTAAGATCAACTTGTGTAAGTCTTCTATGAAAATCTGAAGCAGCATCTGAGAAGTTCTTCACAGCAGAAAATAAAGAATCTTTTAAAAATGCAAAAGTGGAAAGTCAGTAAGAGGAGCTTATTTCACATGTTCACTTCCCTGCCCACCCCATTCCAGGCTGATATGAGTGAATAGATACTGAAACAATGTTGAGCCTTCCTGCAGATCCATGGAAATTATCAGAAAATTTGTAACAAAGAAACAGTATATAAAATAGAAAATGACTAAATTAGTTCTTCAGGAAATAACTTCCAAGAGTCTAGGACATAAATAATTCTTTTAACTCCTAATTTACCAGAAATGCATCATTCATGTATGTACTCCTTCAATACATACTTATTGGTACAACATCTATATGCTAGATACAGCTCTAGATGAGTTATGTTCCTGCAATTATTATAGACAAACAATATTAATCCCTCTTTGTAAAGAGTGCATTTAAGGTCTTGTTTAAAGGCCACCTGTGACAAGCTGACATATGTGGACACAAATAGGTTCGGGTTTTGTCTGGTCAAGCTTTTCTAGTTTACAAAGATTCTAAGGGAAGTGAGAAGGTTCTCAGTATATTTTTTATTACAACCACCTATTAATCATTTTGCATCTTTTCTAAACTGAACATTAACAGAAATTGATTTCCTTCCTCCCTTAATCCTGTGAAGCAGGGGATACATTTTACAGATAGAGCACTTACTGTTCCAGACACAGGATAAGGCCTTTTTTTTTTTTTTTGTCCTAAATATGCTTTAAGCTCTAATTAGTATTGCTGTTTTAAAAACCATGTACCAAATAATCTAATAATAGGTATTATCGAAGCTAAAGAAAAGTATTGAAGGAATTTTAGATTTCCAATGAACCACAATAGTGTAGATGGGTAAGAAATGAAATGTATCCCTGATATTTAGTAACAGGTGAATGATAACTTCGGCATAAGCAATTTCAGTAGAGTAGGAAGACAGTTCAGTGGATTGGTAGAAGGAAGTAAAGAACTGGAGACTGGGAGTGCAGATTATGATCCATCCCATCCATCATTCCTTCATTAAAACATTTTCTGAGGGTCTGTTGTTGCCTGGCAGTAAATGACGGATTTTGATTGGGAAGGGAGTAGGGCACATTAGGTAGAAGAAACGTTTATAATGAATGTTTAATGCAGATGGAGTGTTACCAGTGAGATGGTGAGTTGGACAATATGGGGGGTATTAACATACATTAGGCTAATTAACCGGTGTCAACAGAGTCCTTCCACTTTAACTCTGTGCTCTCTCTGTAGGATCCTGACTTCAGTTGATAAAAAGTAATTCAAAAGAAAAGCAGGGCATCTAGGAAAAGAAATGGATGCTGGATAGCCAAAGAACTATGAATGTCCATCTTGCTGTGGGCTCTGCTTATTCATTTCATTTGCCTCATCATTCTCCAATCGCTCATGTAAACACAATTTCCTAAATTTTCTTCGCATCATTTTATCTAGATCTTAGTACCTGCTGCTCATCATAACTTTGAAGATGACTTATTTGGATGTAGTAATATTCAAAAGCCACTACTGACTACTCTGTACTTACTCTCTGTGTTCCACTGTACTCTCTGTGTACTCCTACAACAACTTGTCCCTGGCATTTTGGTCTTCTCCCTCACATGAGATTCTGTGCTCTTTGAGGGCAATGATTATTTTTCACACATCCTTATATCTCCCAGGAAATAACACAGAACTAGTAGATGGTAGACACTGAATACAAATTTGACAATTTTGGTATATACTAAGAATAGGTACTCCCAGATTAAAAGAAAATGGTTACAATAAAACCCTACTAGTAGGTAACATTCATGAGCATTAAGTGTCCGGCACCATTGTTTCTATATATTAACCAACTGAATCAGGCACAGCAGTCTTGGAAACATGTTGTATTCTTTACTGTTTCACTCCTAAGAAAACGGACACACAGAGAGGGGCCACGGCCCTCTCCCAACATCACACAGTGATTTCAATATTAGAGCCAGGATTTGAACTGGGTAACTGCTTCTAGACCCAGTGCTCAGGGCCACTGCACTATATTTCATCCCTGCTTTGTAGGGAATATGTAGTATAGAACAGTAACTGCAAAATGGCTATGAAAGAATGCTTAAAACCATGTAAAAAAAAATCTTCCATGTAGACAAATATATGCAATAATAGTAATTACCTATGTAGTGGAATAGGTTTTCTCTGTTTTCCCATCTTTGTGTAGTAGTGTTTATTTTACTAGTATTTTTCTTTTAACAGTAAAAGTATTTTTAAAGGCAGCAACACAGGGAAAATATTTACAAACCCAATGTTTATAGCACAAACTTAGCAAAATGGATTCATCCTACAAATATCAGATGAAATCACGTTCTTTAAAAGTGTTTAGTTTTTTTTCCGGAAGTCGGAATTAAGTGATGCAGGTATACTGGGATCAAAGAGTGCACTGGTGACAAAAGGAGACAGTATCTTAAAGCTCCAACTTAAAGATGATAAAATACCCAGCCATTCTTACCAAATGATACTCCGTGGTCTCTCAATTGTTGGTCATGTTTCTTAGATAAATTGTAGATACTTGTTGCATAGTTTTTCAAAGCTTTTGCATAGTCTTCAATATTGAACGGAATGATTTCAGAGTCTGCAAGCTCATAAACCAGTGCTCCTCGTAACTGAGCCACAGAAAGCTGTTTTTTAAATGTTGGATCATAAAAATTCTCTACTAATTCAAACGTCTCATAAATCGTATGGTATACTGGGTAGCTGCTGTATTTATCTGTTTTCTGGGGGAGAAAAAAAGGCAGGTACTAAATACAGACAAACATTAAATATTCACATTACAGGATGCATGTAATCATAAAAATGCAGAAGAAAATACAACCATATGGCACCCTGAGTTTTATCACAATGAAGCAGAAAAAAGTTAAAATCTAACTATAACACTGTCACCATACGTTCACTAGTTTAAAATTTTACTGTTGTTTTATAATTCACGTAATCTTCACTCAGAATACTTCTGGAAAGTTGTCTTTATTATATTTCTGATAACTGAAATTAAGGAGTACATACTCAAACTGCGTATTAGCACAGTTTAAAATTATTTATCAATTGATTGGAAATGAAAGGTTCTGGGTGGCCAAGAACCATATAGTTGAGGAATTCGATATTTAAGCACCTTGTCTGCCTTTCCAAAGTGTATAACCAAATACCATTTACCCTTTTTTATATAATTAATGGGCTACCATGATAAATTACTACATAGTGGTATTTTATGTAAATACTTTTTGACTTCCTAGGGCCGCCTTTCCTAAGTTTAGTTTTTGTTTATCTGCTCCTTTGGTTCATATTTTTATTGCTTTTAGTATCACTAAAAGGAATCCGTGTGTCAGTCTCTGTCTAATACTCTGCTTTTAATCCACAATGTCTTAGAAACTAGATAGCTTTGTTCAGATTGATGACAGAATATAAAAGTGAATAGGCCTTGAAAGAGTTTAATGAGTATTAGTATACAGATTTATGCATTTATTTTGGGTTATTTTAGAGCTGTTTTTGCTTCCATCTCTGTTCTCAGTCACATTCTGGATAGTCAGATTTGCAAGAGGTATGTATTCTAGACAAGCAAGATGTTGGTGTACTGCAATTATGATCTGAAAATTATTAAAGTGTGACAAATCTGAATTTGGTTTGGTTTATCACATAATTTATAACATAATCAAGCAGACATGGTGTATGTTGGCATATCCTAGGACTTGTATATTATCAATGTGTTTGAGTAACAATGGTGTACACTAGTCAGTGCAGAACTGAAACGAGAATCAACTAAATATCAGGAGGAACTTGTTTTATACCCTCATCAAGAGCCCTGGCCTCAAAAGACACATGAAAAAGTGCTCAACATCGCTTGGCATCAGGGAAATCCAAATCAAAACCTCAATGAGATACCATCTCACACCGGTCAGAATGGCTAAAATTAACAAGTCAGGAAATGACACATGTTGGCGGGGATGCGGAGACAGGGGAACCGTCCTACACTGTTGGCGGGAATGCAGGCTGGTGCAGCCACTCTGGAAAACAGTATGGAGGTTCCTCAAAAAGTTGAAAATAAAGCTACCATATGATCCAGCAATTGCACTACTGGGTATTTACCCCAAAGATACAAATGTAGGGATCCGAAGGGGTACATGCATCCTGATGTTTATAGCAGCAATGTCCACAATAGCCAAACTGTGGAAAGAGCCAAGATGTCCATCAACAGATGAATGGATAAAGCAGATGTCGTATATATATACATTGGAATATTATGCAGCCATCAAAAGGAATGAGATCTTGCCATTTGCAATGACGTGGACAGAACTGGAGGGTGTTATGCTGAGCGAAATAAGTCAATCAGAGAAAGACATGTATCATATGACCTTACTGATATGAGGAATTCTTAATCGCAGGAAACAAACTTAAGGTTGCTGGAGTGGGAGGTGGGGTGGGAGGGATGGGGTGGCTGGGTGATAGACATTCGGGAGGGTATGTGCTATGGTGAGTGCTGTGAATTGTGCAAGACTGTTGAATCACAGATCTGTACCTCTGAAACAAATAATGCAATATATGTTAAGAAAAAAAAAAGATAGCAGGAGGGGAAGAATGAAGGGGGGGGAATCGGAGGGGGAGACAAACCATGAGAGACTGGACTCTGAGAAACAAACTGGGGGTTTTTGTAAGGGAGGGGGGTGGGGGGATGGGTTAGCCCAGTTGATGGGTATTAAGGAGGGCACATATTGTGTGGAGCACTGGGTGTTACACACAAACAATGAATCATGGAACACTACATCAAAAACTAATGATGTATGGTGATTAACATAACAATAAAAAAATTTTAAAAAAAAGAGCCCTGGCCTCAGATGACAGGCAGGAGTGGGAATGTGAAGAGGGGCTACTGACAATAAAGCCTCTTGACCTGGTATGCCCTGTAACCAACACAGGTTCTTCACCTGCATATTTTCCTCAGGAAAAGATGAGAAGAATGAGGCTTTCCAACAAAGCCTGTGCCAAAAACGGATATGAACTACTTGGTTCTGATAACCAGCTAAGTACCTGGCATTACTCTGATAACTACCACTTCACTGAATAATCCTGCAGGGAAAATTGACAGAATAACCCAAATAATTCCGAGTCCATCTATAAAGGGAGTCAGCCTTTGCCCCTGGAATTCTTCTTGGGCCATGTGACCTGGTGCCCTGGTGCCAAAAAAGTAAACTGTTTAAAATTCCTAACAAAAAGTTGGATAAAGTGCTGTGTATCCAAAATAATAAGATGGCTTACCCTATTCTTAGTGTAACGGGCTCTGCCTGAAGCAATTCCAAGTCTCTGAAAATAAGCTTCAAAATCACTTCCAGATCCCAGTTTGTTGATTCTAGATGTAGAATATGAATATATATATATACACACAGGGAGAAATAAATACATAAATTAAAAAAATTATGAAATAAATGGGACAGTGAATCCAAGCAAGGAATTGCATAGCGTATTTACAAGAATTAGGAGAAGGTACACCATTACACGATACTTTACTATCATGTGCTAGAAACTGGTGTGATAAAAATATATTCTGCACTGACTGACTACAGCCAGAGTTGAACAGTGCCAACAAAGACAGCAGCCTAGTGACTACAGTCTGTTTTGTTTTTTTTTTTTAAAGATTTTATTTATTTATTTGACAGCACAAGCAGGGACTGAGCAGGAAGCCCGAGACTATAGTCTATTTTCAGCATTTTATGGTATTTATTTAGAGGGGAAAATAAGATTTGGTCACTCTCAGAGAACTATAATCTAGTAAGAAAACTGCCATGAGGGACACCTGGGTGGCTCAGGTCATGATCCAGGGTCCTGAGATTGAGGCCCGCATAAGGCTCCTTGCTCAGCGGGGAGTCTGCTTCTCCCTCTGCCTCTCCTCCTACCCGTGTTTTGTTTTGTTTTTTTTCTCTCTCTCTGCCAAATAAAATCTTTAAAAAAAAAAAAGAAAACTGCCATGATAAAGTATATTTAAAATAAAAATTAAGAATAAAAATACTTAAGATCATTAAGAATCTCAATGTGCCTTATTTAGAAATTTAATCAAAATACATTTCTTTGCATATAGTAAAGAAAACCAGTACATACATATTTATATACATATATAATAACAAAAATTCTTAATAAAATGGTGAGTAAAGCAGAATATGCATTAGGAACATAACTATATACTTCCAAACTATTATGTGTTGAGATTTAGACCTTGGATTTTTTTTTTTTTTTTAAGATTTTATTTATCCCAGGACCCTGGGATCATGACCTGAGCCAAAGGTGGATGCTTAACAATAGAACCACCCAGGCGCCCCTGACCTTGGATCTTTTTAAAACCTTTTTTTCTACTCCAGTAATTTTTTTTTAATAAGCATGTGAAACTTTTATAGTGGAAATGCAAACTTCCACAAGACTTATTTGGAATATGGAATGAAGCTATACACTCTTACTAGTTTTTAGAAATAGTATTGCAGGAGAAACAAAAAATTCAAGAAAGCTGCTGTTGTAACTCATTTGGAGTTACGTGATTTATTAATTATCTAACACATATTTGAAATTTAATGCAAGAATGCAAAATAATACCTGATAATGTGGCAAAATAATTTTGACTAAAAGTCTGCAAAACTAGAATCTATTATGGATCGAATGATGGCTATTCTGTCCGATTAGCAAATCAAACACTACAAGAGGGATTCTCTGGGATTATCTTTCCTCTACTCAAATTGTTGACACATCTAAGAATTGCATGTCTGGAGAAACAAGGGGCAAAGGGGAATTCATAATTTATAATTATAATTTATCCTGGTAATTTACCTAGGAAAATTTATATTTTCAGATGAAGGGTCCTTTTCCAACCAGCTTTCATAAAGAGATTTACTCTCAAAACCATCATCTGGGCTGGAGATCTGGAATGAAAAAATCAAATATTGTGAATTAGAGGCAGAAGCAACTAAAATCTGACCATATGTTATCAACTTCTTACTATATGGATATGTGTTATGTTCTTTATAGAAAAACAAAAGCAAATGGCAAGAAAAAAAATCCAATCAAATTCTTGTTCATTTTTGTTGTCTGCCTCATGGTAATTTTGCCAGGGACCTGGGATAAAATTTCCTGCTTCTTTTGGTAAGCTTTTTACTAGAGTTCCAGATTTTTTAAAAATGTCATCACTTTGATTTTTGGGAGCTTAGATCTCTTTTAGTGGCAAGTTACTGAGGGAAACTTTAGAAAGATTTACTTTAGCTTTTGTCCAAGAAGACCTATAAAAAATGGCCTCAGGGCAACAGATATGCCTGAAGAAGCTAAGCTTGAAATTGGCAATGTAAGTCCTGGCTTTGTAGGGCAGGTGGGATAAGGAGGAAATGCCATTTTAGAAAGTCAAATTATATTTAGACAAAGTTGGAATTTGATGGGTTTTAAAAGCTCTGTACAACCTCAGATTTCTCTTTGGAAATTCTAAGAGCTTCTGTAATTCATGAACCTTTTTTACTACCCTCATTAAAAGTATGCCCATAAACATAACTTTTCTTTCTCCACTTGAAGAAAAGCAGGGCCACGTGGTGGAAAAATTGCAGACTTCAAAGGCTAAAGTCTATTTTAAATCCATATTATCACACATACCCACCTGAAATTTGGTTATAGCTCTACTTAAAAAAAAAAAAAAAAGGCATACCCTACTTATGCAGCTCTGAAAGCATTATAACCTTTGGTGTACTGCTTCCCCTCTTGAAGCCCTAGTTTTGTGGAAGTGGGGATAATGGTCCCCATCTTAACATAAAGATCAATTCCTCTGATATTTTCTCTGGCCTTATACAGAGTTGGTTGTTTACCTCATCATTGCATATGCGGCCCTGAGCTTAGAAACAGTCCTGGCACTCCACAGTCATCCCTTTGCATGTTGCAGCTGCAGAGATGTTCTGTTCATTTCTAGCCAATTCACTGGGTTCTACTCTACTCTGCTCCTGCCAACTTGCAATAGCTAAGAACCTGTTCCAACTCCCACATCCTGCTTAGATTGAATTCCTGAAAAATCCTTTCATTTTCTGGAATCATCATCTCAAGCTAGCACTAACCAGAATGGTGTCCCTTCAGCCTGGTCTCCCTGGATCATACTTTCTGTCTCTGATATACACATCTTCATAGATGCTGACCCTCCTCCATTATTCCAACACCCTGTCCCATTTCTTTCTTTTATCAGGCAGCTGCCCTTCTCTCTAAGCTCTGCCCTCTACAACTCTTGTCCTATTCTCACATTGCCAGCATGGTTTCACTGTGCCAACACACACTAGGGGTTGGTAAAATTGTAATTATCAGTTCATGGGAGAATACAAGTCTTTTTCTACTGGGTTTTGGTATGGCCATAGATAAGCATCTGCCTCTGTACAAAGGAGCATAGACCTAAACATATCCCTGTTGGCCCTAACATTCATACTCTTGTTTTTATTATTATTATTTTGAAAGAGCACAAGCATGGGGGGAGGAGCAGAGGGAAAGAGCATCTCAAGCAGGCTCCGTGCTGACACGGCTCGATCTCACGACCCTGAGATCATGACCTGAGTCAAAATCGAGAGTCAGACGCTTAACTGACCAAGCCACCCAGGCACCCCTAAAATTCTTCTTATTCTTGACATTAAAGGCAGGAGCCATCTCTAGGACAGCACAAAGCATAAATGTATATGCTGAGAAGGATTTTCTCAGGCTTTTAGATAAGATTATTTTATAGGACGTTCCAATAAAAGGATCAAGAACACAAGCTACCCAATATGTTGAGAGTTGGGATGGGAATAATAAAAAGACTCATTTGAGAAAACTAGTTTTTAAAGACACTAACAGGAAAAAGGAAAGGGCAATAATAAGGGAAAGTGGGAAACAGTACCTTCAGAAAAGTAACACTACTTCACATTGTAATGTAAAGTGATACAGAAATATTTCTGTAAATTCTACAATGAACTATTTAAATGAAGTACACAGATGTCAAGTGAATAGATTATATAATTTTTAGAGTACATTAGAGTTCAGAGTACTTTTTTACCAATATTTACAAAATTCCTATCTGATAAGAATTATTTTCATTTTGCTGTTAGAGTTGCTACAGCTTAATCTATTCACTACACTGATACAGAATGATCTTTCTAATGAACAAATATGATAATGTATAACCTTGTTAAAGATCTTTAATTTCTCTATCGCCAGATTTCTGAACTTGGCCTATTTGTCAGCCCCATTTCTTACCATCTTTCCACCAAAACCTTATGCTCATGTCACACTGAGCCACCTAGAGGTCAGGAAATATTCTCTTTCATATCTCCACATCTGTTTTAGGTACTGTGTTCTATGCTGAGAATGCCTTCTCTCTTACTTTCACATCCTTCCATTTTACAGGCCAAGCACTAATTATTCTATAAACCTCTTCTGATGCTTCCCAGCTACCCCAGGATTTCAGATTCTCTATTCCATAATTGTTCTCCATTGTTGGTAGTCCCCAATATTCTACTGAAGTATAAATCCTCATTTACAAGAGTGTATCCTCTCTGGATTACTAAGTATTTGGATTCGGTGACCATGTCTTCTTATTGTTGCTGCTGCTAGAATTCACTTTATAGGGTCTGACCCAAGGCCTTTTCCATTTTCAGCTCAGCGTTCTGTTCTATCAAAATGCCTCTACCACATGAAATTACGTACCTAATACTTGACAACAGTGCACACAATTATTAATAGCTACTATTAGAAGAGACCAGCAATACTATTTTTATAGTTTGGGTCATTTAAATACTGTATTAAAGATTTTGTTCTGACTTGGTATATACACAAATCAGCTATATCTCTCACCAGTTTAAAAATCAGTACCACTAATTAAGAAAACAGGTGTCATTCACTTATCCATTCATCAGAAAACATTAAGACAGATTTACTTACCTCTTTTGTTAGTTTATACACCAATTGGTAAAGAAGAGGTGTACAGTCAACTCTGAGAGTATAATTGCCTGAAAAAAATAGAGTGTATTTTAATACTTCCAAATGAAATTCCAATAGAAGTCTAATTCTATTTCTAATTGTAAACAAGGTACAATAGACTTGAAATTGAAGGCATCATTCTCAAGGAATTAGAATGGAGTGGAAATAGTTCTTCAGGAGCAAGAGAGGCTGCAGTGTATAGGAGGGCTTTGGATGCTAAGGCAGCAAGTCCCACAGTAATCCTAGCATCATTTTTTTTAAAATGTTTTATTTATTTATTCATGAAAGTCAGAGAGAGAGAGAGAGGCAGAGGCAGAGGGAGAAGCAGGCTCCCCGCCTAGCAGGGAGCCCAATGCGGGACTCGATCCCAGAACCCTGGGATCATGACCTGAGCCGAAGGCAGACGCTTAACCATTTGAGCCACCCAGGCGCCCCACTAGCATCATTTTTAAGGTGCTATCTCTTAGGGGGACTTTGGCAAAGGAAGTGATAAAGCTATACCATCCATTCTTTATTTACTCAATTCAACAGTATCAAGACATAAGATTAGAGCATTTCAGTAACTCATAAGTATGCTCTAACATTACCTAGACATCATCATACAATGAAAGCCTAGAGACACAAATGTCACATGTTGAGTTCCAAGGGACGTCTGTAGTTTGTGTTTACTTCAAATTGTTCCAATACATACAGGAGGTATTTCTATATGGAATATTCTGTAAAATATTCTTCTGAAATATTTTAGCCAAATTCGTTTAATATCTCCACAGGAAGAATATGATTAACATTAATACTGGAGTTTTAAGTAGTAATTCAAGATAGGCAAATAGCAAATATACTGAAGAAATTACGATCAGTAGCTTAATTATGAATCATACACTCATTCATTTGAATCATGGTTTTCCCTGTGGTAAAATGGAAAATGAAGGTATCATTGAAGAATTTCATAGGAAGAAAATAACCTTAGTTTACAAGTTAGTTACAATTTGCAGACTTAAAAGATGATACATTGTTTCATAATCTGAAATAAAATATACCTTCTATAGATGAATCTGAGTTGATATAAGCAACGCTCCTCTCCTGGAGTGTTTTTGCATTCTCCTACAGTTGAAGCAAAGTTGTTAATTCACAATATTTATAATTGTGGAAATGTAAAATAAAAATAAGCAAATTAGTATAAAAGTGGTCTACAGATATCTTTATGAATCAAATACCTATGCCTTTGAACATAATTTCTAAGAAAATGCAGATAACTGGCTGGTTGACAACATTAATGCAGTTAAAATCAGTAGGGAAAATATCACACATAGCTACTATTTATAGCAATAGCAGGAATTGTCACAGAAAAAGTATTTTCAAAGTGTGGTTCCTTGATTCCTTGCATTAGAATATGAAGGGGTGAGGCTCCCAGAATCTGGGCCCCACTGCAGACCTAATGAAAAAGAATTTCTGAAAGGCTTGGAAATCTGTATTTTCTACAAGGTATCCCTGGAAATCCTTACATATACTGAAGTTTGAGAGATATGCTGAGACTGGATACCCAAGTAAAGTATAAGTGAGAAATAGAGAATTTCCATTTATCTATTTTTGAAAGAGGAGATATAAAGAAAAAATAATTTTAAAAAAAGGATAGAAAAAAACTACAGGGAGAGAAGGAAAGACATTAGGACAGTCTCTCTTTCTCCCCCTTCCCCTCGCTCTCACTCCTAACACACACACACACACAAGATAAAGTAGAAAATACTATCACGTAGACGGGAATATGCTGAGAGAGCCTTTTACTTCCATCTAGTTTGCTACCTTATAAGAACATGCTATAACAGGAGGCAGTCCAAGACAGAAGCACAGAAATACCATGAACTCAGTTCCCAGACACACCAAATCTATACCTACATATAGACCAATTCCTCCTGAAGAACTAAGGGCTGATTGAACAGCTTCTACACAACAAAGAATAGAGGGACCACATTAAAGGAGGGTAGGAACAGCAGAGACACAGTAACATTGAGAACAACCACCCCCATTGTGGCAAACTATAGTAGGGAGAGATAGTTCTGAGGGGCCCATGTGCAGACTTGCCCACCCTGGGGCACAGAAAATCAAAACAAAACACAGTAGTTTAAAGGGAAAATAAACTATTAAGTGAAGGATATTCATTTACTAACCTTAGAACGTCTGCCAAATGGGCTTAACTACTGAAACTCTCTCCAGGGTCGGAGGTACTCAGTCCCCTAACCCAAATCAGCTCCAGCTGTCCCACCAAGGTGACCCAGGCACAAAGCACCCACATCATACCCGGCCTGCTCCCATGCCATCTCCAGCCATCCCACCAAGGCAGCCCCAATGTGGAGCACTCCAAAAACCCCTGGCCTGAGCATGCTCCCTTTCAGCTGTCCCGCAAGGGTGACCACGGTGCAAAGCACTCCAGGAACCCCTGGATTACACTTGCTTCAGCCCCAGCTGACCTGACAAGGGTGTCTCCTGTGCAGAGTGCCCCAGCCAACACCTATCAAGCACCAATCAGCTAGCCAAAGCCACTAAGCACACAGTCTACACAGGGGACACTCTCAAGTAAGGCTACTTCTTCAAGACTGGGAGAGGTACCTGATCCATCTAATTCAAAGAAACAAACACAAACTCAGACAAAAATCAGGAGACAGAGGAAGATGTTCCAAACAAAACAACATGACCTCAGAAAAAGAACTAATGTTCATAAAGATGCTCACCAGACTTGAGAGAAGAGTGGATGAATTCAGTAAGAACTTCAACAAAGAGACAGAAAATATAAAAAGAAACCCGCCAGAACTAAAGTACAACAACTAAAATGAAAACACTAGAGGGAATCCACATCAGAGTAGAGGAACCAGAAGAACAGATCAGTAAGCTGGAAGACAGGGTATTGGAAAGCAACTAAGTTGAACAGCAAAAGAAATTTTTTAAATGAGGACAAGTTAAAGGACCTCTGCAACGACATTAAACATAACCTTTGCAATACAGAGTTTTGTATTGTAAAGTTTCTCTTTACAAAGAGAGAGAAGGGAGCAGAAAACTTATTTGAAGAAATAACAGCTGAAAACTTCCCTAATTTGGGTAAGAAAACAGATATCCAGGAACCCCAAAAAAGATGAATCCATGAGATTAGATCACATGGTATGTCACAAAGCAAATCTCAATAAGTTTAAGACTTAAATTATATTAAGCATCTTTTCTTTTTTATTTTTTGAATTTTATTATGTTAATCACCATACATCATTAGTTTTTGATGTAGTGTTCCATGATTCATTGTTTGCATATAACATCCAGTGCTCCATTCAGTATGTGCCTTCTTTAATACCCATCAACAGGCTAACCCCATACCTTCACACCCCTCCCCTCTAAAACCCTCAGGATGTTTTTCAGAGTCCAAAGTCTCTCATGGTTTGTCTCCCCTTCCGATTTCCCCCCTTCATTTTACCCTTCCTAATATATTCTTTTTTTTTTAACATATAGTGTATTATTTGTTTCAGAGGTACAGGTCTGTGATTCAACAGTCTTACACAATTCACAGTGCTCACCATAGCACATGCCCTCCCCAATGTCTATCACCCAGCCAATCCATCCTTCCCACCCCCCACCACTCCAGCAACCCTCAGTTTCCTGAGATTAAGAATTCCTCATATCAGTGAGATCGTATGATATATGTCTTTCTCTGACTGACTTATTTCGCTCAGCATAATACCCTCCAGTTCCAACCACGTTGTTGCAAATGGCAAGATTTCATTCCTTTTGATGGCTGCATAATTGTATATATATACCTCATCTTCTTTATCCATTCCTCTGTCGATGGACATCTTGGCTCTTTCCATAGTTTGGCTATTGTGGACATTGCTGCTATAAACACCGGGGTGCACATTCCCCTTTGGATCACTACATTTGTATCTTTGAGGTAAATACCCAATAGTGCAATTGCTGGGTCATATGGTAGCTCTATTTTCAACTTTTTGAGGAACCTCCATACTGTTTTCCAGAGTGGCTGCACCAGCTTGCATTCCCACCAACAGTATAGGAGGGTTCCCCTTTCTCTGCATCCCTGCCAACATTTGTCGTTTCCTGACTTGTTAATTTTAGCCATTCTGACTGGTGTGAGGTGTTATCTCATTGAGGTTTTGATTTGGAATTCCCTGATGCCGAGCAATGTTGAGCACTTTTTCATGTGTCTGTTGGCCATTTGGATGTCTTCTTTGGAAAAATGTCTGTTCATGTCTTCTGCCTATTTCTTGATTGGATCATTTGTTCTTTGGGTGTTGAGTTTAAGAAGTTCCTTATAGATTTTGGATACTAGCCCTTTATCTGATATGTCATTTGCAAATATCTTCTCCCATTCTGTCGGTTTTCTTTTGGTTTTGTTGACTGTTTCTTGTGCTGTGTAAAAGCTTTTTATCTTGCTGAAGTCCCAATAGTTCATTTTTGCCCTTGCTTCCCTTGCCTTTGGTGATGTTTCTAGGAAGAAGTTGCTGTGGCTGAGGTTGAAGAGGTTGCAGCCTGTGTTCTCTTTTAGGATTTTGATGGACTCCTATCTCACATTGAGATCTTTCAACCATTTTGAGTCTATTTTTGTGTGCGGTGTAAGGAAATGTCCAGTTTCATTCTTCTGCATGTGGCTGTCCAATTTTCCCAACCCCATTTGTTGAAGAGACTGTCTTTTTTCCATTGGACATTCTTTCCTGCTTTGTCGAAGGTGAGTTGACCACAGAGTTGAGGGTCCATTTCTGGGCTCTCTATTCTGTTCCATTGATCTATGTGTCTGTTTTAGAAACAGCACCATACTGTCTTGATGATGACAGCTTTGTAATAGAGCTTGAAGTCCGGAATTGGGATGCCACCAGCTTTGCTTTTCTTTTTCAACATTCCTCTGGCTAATCGGGGTCTTTTCTGGTTCCATACAAGTTTTAGGATTATATGTTCCATTTCTTTGAAAAAAGTGGATAGTATTTTGATAGGGATTACATTAAATGTGTAAATTGCTCTAGGTAGCATTGACATTTTCAGAATTTTTGTTCTTCCAATCTATGAGCATGGAACGTTTCTCCATTTCTTTGTGTCTTCCTCAGTTTCTTTCATGACTATTTTATAATTTTGTGCGTACAGATTCTTTGCCTCTTTGGTTAGATTTATTCCTAGGTATCTTATGGTTTTCAGTGCAACTGTAAATGGGATCAACTCCTTAATTTCTCTTTCTTCTGTCTTGTTGTTGGTGTATAGGAATGCCACTGATTTCTGTGCATAGATTTTATATCCTGCCACTTTACTGAATTCCTGTATGAGTTCTAACAGTTTTGGGGTGGAGTCTTTTGGGTTTTCCACATAAAGTATCCTATCATCTGCAAAGAGTGAGAGTTTGACTTCTTTGCCGATTTGGATGCATTTCTTTTTGTTGTCTCATTACTGTGGCTAGGACTTCTAGTACTATGTTGAATAGCATGGTGACAGTGGACATCCCTGCCGTGTTCCTGACCTTAGGGGGAAAGCTCTCGGTTTTTCCCCATTGAGAATGGTATTCGCTGTGGGTTTTTCATCGATGGCTTTTATGATATTGAGGTATGTACCCTCTATCCCTATACTCTGAAGAGTTTTGATCAAGAAACATTGCTGTACTTTGTCAAATGCTTTTTCTGCATCTATTGAGAGGATTATATGGTTCTCTTTCTTTCTTTTATTAATGTATTGTATCACATTGATTTGATTTGTGGATGTTGAACCAACCCCACAGCTCAGGGATAAATCCCACTTGGTCGTGGTGGATAATCCTTTTAATGTACTATTGGATCCTACTGGCTAGTATTTTGGTGAGAATTTTTGCATCCATGTTCATCAGGGATATTGGTCTGTAATTATCCTCTTTGGTGGGGTCTTTGTCTGGTTTGGGATCAAGGTAATTATAGCACAGAACTTTCCTAATTTGGAGAAGGAAACAGGCATCAAAATCCAGGAGGCACAGAGAACCCTCCCTCAAAATCAATAAAAAGAGGTGAACACCCTGACATCTAACAGTAGAATTTACGAGTCTCAGAGACAAAGAGAAAATCCTGAAAGCAGCTCAGGAGAGGAGATCTGTAACCTACAGTGGTAGAAACATTAGATTGGCAACAAACCTATCCACAGAGACCTGGAAGGCCAGAGAGGACTGGCATGATAGATTCAGACCACTAAATGAGAAAAATATGCAGCCAAGAATACCATATCCAGTTAGGCTGTCATTGAAAATAGAAGGGGAGATAAAAAGCTTCCAGGACAAACAAAAACTAAAGGAATTTGCAAACATGAAACCAGCCCCACAGGAAATATTGAAAGGGGTCCTCTAAGCAAAGAGAGACTAAAAGTAACATAGACCAGAAAGGAACACAGACAATATACAGTAACAGTCACCTTACAGGCAATACAATGGCACTAAATTCGTATCTTTCAATAGTTACCCTCAATGTAAATGGGCTAAATGCCCCAATCAAAAGACACAGGCTATCAGATTGGATAAAAAAACAAGACCCATCAATATGCTATCTGCAAGAGACTCATTTTAGACCCAAAGACACCTCCAGATTGAACATGAGGGGGTGGAAAACCATTTACCATGCTAATGGACACCAAAAGAAAGCTGGGGTGGCAATCCTTATATCAGACAAATTAGATTTTAAACCAAAGACTGTAATAAGTGATGAGGAAGGATACTATATCATATTTAAAGGGTCTATCCAACAAGAAGATCTAACAATTGTAACTATCTCTGCCCCTAACATGGGAGCAGCCAATTATATAAGCCAGTTAATAACAAAAGCAAAGAAACACATCGAGAACAATACAATAATAGTAGAGGACTTTAACACCCCCCTCATGGAAATGGACAGATCATCTAAGCAAAAGATCAACAAGGAAATAAAGACTTTAAATGACACACTGGACCAAATGGACTTCACAGATATATTCAGAACATTCCATCCCAAAGCAACAGAATACACATTCTTCTCTAGTGCCCATGGAACATTCTCCAGAATAGACCACATCCTAGGTCACAAATCAGGTCTCAACCGGTACCAAAAGACTGGGATCATTCCCTGCATATTTTTGGACCACAATGCTTTGAAACTAGAACTCAATCAATAAGAGGAAAGTCGGAAAGAACTCAAATACATGGAGGCTAAAGAGCATTCTACTAAAGAATGAATGGGTCAACCAGGAAATTAAAGAACAATTAAAAAAATCATGAAACAAATGAAAATGAAAACACAACTGTTCAAAATCTTTGGGATGCAGCAAAGGCAGTCCTAAGAGGAAAGTATATAGCAATACAAGCCTTTCTCAAGAAACAAGAAAGGTCTCAAATACACAACCTAACCCTACACCTAAAGGAGCTGGAGAAAGAACAGCAAATAAAGCCTAAACCCAGCAGGAGAAGAGAAATAATGAAGATCAGAGCAGAAATCAATGAAATAGAAACCAAAAGAACAGTAGAACAGATCAACAAGACTAGAAACTGGTTCTTTGAAAGAATTAATACAATTGATAAACCCCTGGCCAGACTGATCAAAAAGAAAAGAGAAATGACCCAAATCAACAAAATCATGAATGAAAGAGGAGAGATCACAACCAACACCAAAGAAATACAAACAATTATAAGAACATATTATGAGCAACCCTATGCCAGCGAATTAGATAATCTGGAAGAAATGGATGCATTCCTAGAGATGTATCAACTACCAAAACTGAACCAGGAAGAAATAGGAAGCCTGAACAGACCCATAACCACTAAGGAAATTGAAGCAGTCATCAAAAATCTCCCAACAAACAAAAGCCCAGGGCCAGATGGCTTTCCAGGGGAATTCTATCAAACGTTTAAAGAAAAATTAATACCTATTCTTCTGAAACTGTTCCAAAAAATAGAAATGGAAGGAAAACTTTCAAACTCGTTTTATAAGCATCTTTTCTAACCACAATGGTATAAAATTAGAAATCAATGACAAGAACTGGCAAAAACACAAAATTTGAGGTTAAAACAATATGCTACCATACAACCAAAGAGTCCATGAAATAAAGTGGAAATAAAAAAATACCTGGAGACAAATGAAAATGGAAATAATTTAATTCTTTGGGACATAGCAAAAGCAGTCCTAAGAAGAAAGTTTATAGCAATACATTATGGCCTACCTCACTAAACAAGAAAAATCTGAAACAATCTAACCTTACACTTAAAGGAACTAGGAAAAGAACAACCAAAACCCATAATTAGTAAAAGGAAAGAAATAATAATAACGATCAGAGTAGAAATAAATAGAATAAAAACTTAGAGAAAATATCAATGAAACTAAGAGCTGGTTCTTTGAAAAGATAAAATTAATAAACCAGTAGCCAGATTCATCACGAAAAAGAAGACTCAAGTAAAATCAGAAAAAAAAAGAAGTTAAAACTAACACCACAGAAATACAAAAGATTATAAAAGACTCTTATAAAAAATTATACACCAACAAACTGGACAAGCTAGAAGAATGCAAGCTGGTGCAGCCACTCTGGAAAATAGTATGGAGTTTTCTCAGAAAGTTGAAAATAGAGCTACCCTATGACCCAGCAACTGCACTACTGGGTATTTACCCCAAAGACACAATTGTAGTCATCAGAAGGGCACCTGCACCCCAATGTTTATAGCAGCAATGTCCACAATAGCCAAACTGTGGAAAGAGCCCAGATATCCATCGACAGATGAATGGATAAAGAAGATGTGGTGTATATACATACAATGGAATATTATGCAGCCATCAGAGAAATGAAATCTTGCCATTTGCAATGACGTGAATGGAACTAGAGGGTATTATGCTAAGCAAAATAAGTCTAATCAGCGGAAGAATTATATGATCTCACTGATATGTGGAATTTGAGAAACAAGGCAGAGGATCATAGGGCAAGGGAGGGAAAAATGAAACAAGATGAAACCAGAGAGGGAGACAAACCACAAGAGACTCTTAATCTCAGGAAACAAATGGAGGGTTGCTGGAGTGGAGGGGGGGTGGGAAGGATGAGGTGGCTGGGTGATGGACACTGGGGAGGGTATGTGTTGTGGTGAGCGCTGTGTATTGTGTCAGACTGATGAATCACAGACCTGTACCCCTGAAACAAATAATAAATTATATGTTAATAATAAAAAAAAATTATACACCAACAAACTGGACAACCTAGAAGAAACAAAATTCTAGAAATGTACATCTTCTAAAACTGAATTAGGAAGAAATAGAAAATCTGAGCAGACCAATTACTTGTAACAAAATTGGACCCATAACCAAAAAACCCCCAACAAACAGAAGTCCAGGCCCAGTGGCTTCACAGATGACTTTTACCAAACATTTATGAAGAGTTAATACCTCTCTTTCTCAAACTATTCCAAAAAATAGAAGAGGAAATAAAACTTCCAATTCATTCTATGAGGCCAGCATTACCCTGATACCAAAACCAGATAAAGACACTCAAAAAAAAAAAAAAAAAAAAAAAAGAAAATAAAAATTATAGGACACCCAAAAAAAAAAAAAAAAGAAAATGAAAATTACAGGCTAATATCCCTGATGAACACAGACTCAGAAATTCTCAACAGAATATGAGGAAACCAAATCCAACAATACATTAAAAGGACCATTTATCATGATCAAGTGGGATTTATTCCAGGGGTGTAAGGATCTTAAGATCAGCAACAAGACAAGGATGTTCATCTTGCCACCTTTTTCAATATTGTATTGAAAGTCCTAGCTGTAGCAGTCAGACAAGAAAAAGAAAAGGCATCCAAATTGGTAAGGAAAAAGTAAAACTGTCACTACTTGTAGATGACATGATACTATATATAGAAAACCCTAGAGACTCCACCAAAACACTAAGAGAATAATAAATGATAAAGTTGCTAGATGCAAAATTAACATACAGAAATATGTTGATTCTATATGCTAATAACAAAGTAGCAGAAAGAGATTTTAAGAAAAGAATCCCATTTATAATTGCACAAAAAAGAATAAAATACCTAGGAATAAATTTAACCTAGGAGGTGAAAGACCTGTACTCTAAAAGTACAAAACATCGTTAGAGGAAACTGAAGATAACACCACCAAATGGAAAGATACACCATGCTGTAGAATGGATTAATATTTTTAAATATCCATAGTACCCAAAGCCATCTATGGATTCACTGCAATCCCTATCAAAATACCAGTAACAGTGTTTTTCACTAGGGAACTAGAACAAATAATCCTAATATTTGTATGGAACTACAACAGACCATAAAAAAACAAGGTAATCTTAAGATAACAAAGCTGGAGGCGTCATAATCCCACATTTCAAACTATAGTAAGAAGCTATATTAATCAAAACAGTATGGTACTGGCACAAAAATGAGTCACGTTGATCAATGGACCCGAATAGAGAGCCAGAAATAAACCCACTTATGGCAATTAATCTATGACAAAGGAGGCAAGAACATGCAATGGGGAAAAGACAGTCTCTTCAATAAATGGTGCTGGGGAAACTGAGCAGATGAATGCCAAAGAATGAAAGTGGATCACTTTCTTACATCAGACACAAAAATAAACTCAAAATGTATTAAAGACCTAAATGTAAGACCTGAAACCATAACACTCCTAAAAGAAAACATAAGCAGTAATGTCTTGGACATCAGGCTTATTAATATTTTTCTGGCTCTATCTCCTCAGGCAAGGGAAACAAAGGCAAAAATAAACAACTGAGACTACATCAAAATAGAAAGCTTTTGCACAGCCAAAAACAACAAAACAAAACACAACAAACCAAAAAGGCAACCTACTGAATGACAGAAGGTATTTACAAATGATGTACTGATAATTAATATCCAAAATATATAATGAACTGATACAACTCAACACCAAAAAGATCCCTAATAATCCACTTAAAAAATGGGCAGAGGACCTGAAGAGACATTTCTTTCAAAGATGATATACAGATGGCCAACAGACACGTAAAAAGATGCTCAACGTCACTACTCGGAGAAATGCAAATCAAAACCACAATGAGGTATCATTTCATACCTATCAGAATGGCTAGTATCAAAAAATAAATAACAAGTGTTGATGAGGATGTGGATAAAACGGAGCCCTCATACACTGTTGGTGGGAATGTAAATTGGTGCGGCCATCAGAGAAAACAGTATGTAGATTTCTTGAAAAACTAAAATTAGAACTACCATATGATCCAGCAATTCCTCTCCTGGGTATTTACCCAAAGAATGTGAAAACACTAATTCAAAAAGATACATGCAACCCCTATATTTATATCATTATTTACAATAGCCAAGATATGGAAGTAATCTAATGTGTTCATCAATGGATGAATAAAGAAGATGTGGGGTGTGTGTGTGTGTGTGTGTGTGTGTGTGTGTGTGTACACACTGGAATATGACTCAGCCATAAAAAAGACTGAAATTTTGCCATCTGTGACAACACAGATGAACCTAGAGGGTTATTATGCTGACTGAATTAAGTCAGACAGAGAAAGACAAATACCACATTATTTTACTTCTATGTGGAATCTAAGAAAAAAACAAATGAACAAATAAACAAAAGCTAATACAGAGACCTGGTGGTTGCCAGAAGGGAGGGGAGTGGGAAGATGGGCAAAATAGGTGAAGGGATTAATAAGTACAAACTTACAGTTATAAATAATAAGTCATGAAGATGCAAAGTACAACACAGTCAATAATATAATAACTTTATATGATGGTAGATGGTAACTACACTTATTGTGGTAAGCATTGCATAATGTATAAAATTGTCAATCCACAATTTGTACACCTAATATAATATTGTCTGTCAACTATACTTAAATTTTAAAAAGGTTACAATAAAAAATTAAAGCTGTGAGTGGTTATGGCACAAATGAGAACTATTGCCTATCTTCACTTGCCTACAGTGGCCAGATGGTAGGTGTCTCTGTTATAGAAACATATAGAGTCAGAGTTTCCATTACAACACATTTTTAGTAGAAATAAAGAAGATTCCTTGACTATATTTAAAGAAAATATGCTGCTGAATATGATCAAGAATTGGAAAATGTTAAAACTGTCCCTAACCCAGATTTATTTGAATTAATGCATAGTATATTTATTACTTTATATCTTAGATTTTTTGTTCTTTAAGCTGCTAAAATTAGAGAAACAGAGACATGTATTTATATATACACGTATTCACAAGAATTTACATTTCTAAAAGTAAAGGAAATTTGATTCATCTAAACAGTCTACTTCCAAAATGCATATTCATAATTACCAATGTGATAATAAAACTTTGCAATGTCAATTGAATATAAGCATAAGTGACAGAGACAAGTAAGTGTGTGTGATTTTACTCCCATACTTATTTCATTCACATGATCATTTAAAGTAACGTAAGAGGAAATGAGTCAGGGGGAAAGTATTTTAAAAACTAGATAATAACAACAAGTATATAACATGCTTTAAAATAATGCTAAAAATCTCAACTCATAAAAGATAAATACATCGTGCTGGGAGAGTAAGTGCTTATATAGGGCACCTGTCTTTACAAAATGTGTGTCCTTACCTTGTACATTAAAGAACTTAGTTACTCGATAGGGAGGCTAAAGGAAGAAGATGAAACAAGGGGGCCTAGGAGAGATACTTAAAGCATTAGGAGCCAGTGTAACATGAAAATCAATCATATCTGAAGAAAAAGTAAATATCTGAAATTATACATGCAATTTACTAAAGTAATTCCATTTACAAAATTATCTTCTACTCATCAATCAAGCACTTATCTTTTGTAGAATGGTAAAATATACCTATGGCTGCAATTGATATGGAATCTACAAATGTAAAGTTATAATCAAAGTACAGTTACCTTAGGTTTTCTTAGGTAAGAACATCATAGGTTTTCTTAAATAGAACTCCAAGGAAACTTCAAAAACTTGAAAATTAATGCCAAGGATCTGTATCCATTTTTACATAGGCCAACCCTCTTGTCCGAAAAGCTTGCTAGTTTTGATTATTCTCTGCTCTTACAAATTTTACTTATTCACAAAACAAATCAAATGGAAACCAAAATGTTTTAACAAGAATAAACCTGGTTTCGGCCCAGTAATTAAGAAGTTATTCTGCTTTGCCAAACTAATGTGAAAGTAAAAACAAACTCTATTTCTTAAATTCTTGAGTCTTTCTCCAAATTAAAACCATTTTAGCTAATGGAATCTATATGTGCTCATCCTGAGATACATGTATTTGTTTCCCTGTTGACCAAGAAAATAACAAGAACCTCTGGTCATATTTACCTCAGCCCATTCTGTGGACCCCAGCAGACCAAACTCTTCTGCGTCCCAGCTGGCAAAAATGATAGTTCTTCTAGGTCTCCAGCCTGCAATCATTGTTAACATACATTAATTAGGTACACCTGCCTAAAAATAGATGACAATTAAGTGAGTCACTTTTTGTCATCACCTACTAAGAAAACATTATTTACCTCCGCTCATCAGTTTTCCAAAACTCTGGACAATTTCTTGCAAAACAGCAGCCCCACTGGTTGGGTCAATAGCTCCAAACACCCAGGAGTCCCGATGACCTCCTAGAACAACATACCTGTCTGGAAAATAAGGTGTTCAAAAGAACTACAACTTTCAATACATTACAAGTAGTTGTGATTTAGATTTTTAAATTAAGCTTCCTTTTTGGTTGAGTTTCCTCCATAGGGGGAAAAAAATCAACACTGTAAGGTAGAGGTTTCTCTTAGAGTTGTACAATTAGTTGTTTCACATCAGTCAGAGAAAAAAAGAATCCGTTATCAACTGAAGTTTATTTTCTCTTACTCTTCTAATCTTTGTAAAAATGAAGTGTTTAAAAACACTCAGACTCACCAGGTTCCACAGATCCTCTGATCGTTCCAATTACATTGTAAATCCTTGTAATTTTGTTGGTGTTATGAACGTGCATTCTTACCTTCCTAGGATTTCAAAGGGAATAAATTATTTCATATAGATTATTACGTCTAACAGTTTTGTTCCACCATTTTATTATGAAAAATCTCAAAATTACAGAAAACTGTATAATAGGACAATGAATTCCCATATATCCACAAACTAATTCAATGATCATTAACACTGTTGATGTGTGCAATGTGTAAATGGTTAATGCATTTTACTCCTAAGTACTTCGGCATGCTTAAAGTCAGATTTTAAAACTGAATGTCAATATTTTTATTATTCCTCCCTCACAGCTATATTGTTGATATTTATTTAAAGTCCAAAATACTCTTATTCAAAATGTCTTGGGTATTCATTCTAAAAATTTTAAATATACTGTATAAATTACAAAAATAAGGAAGGCAGCCAATTATGTTTTAAAGGACCAGTAAGCATTTTTAAAATGTCTTTGTATTTACATTAATTCCTGCTGGTGCGAGGTTGTTGAAGCAGAATGTCAGTACATTGTTAAATAGCTGGCTGAGTGCTGCCAAAAAGAAACATGGGAAACGTGGGAAGGAAATGGGAATTTGGGAAGCACCTGCTAAAATGTACCAGACAACTATATAAAGAAACTTTCCTAGCCCATCACTGTTGATTCTGATTTAGGCCAGCCTTTTAAATATCCATTCATGAAATATAATTAACCAAATTATAATTCAAGGGAAAATACAGTCAGGCTCAAATAGTCAGGGAAAAAAAAAGCCATTCACATTCTGTGAATTCAAATGACATGGAAAAATGCTCAGTCTCTTTTTCACAAGGAAACAAAATGAATCTTTATCTATGGGAGGGGGCGGGGTGGACAGAGAGGACTCCCAGCAGTTTCTAATTTGTGGTTATTTATGAATGGAAGAACTAAGAGGTTGTCAAAACCTGTACATTGCTAAGTGCAGATTCTGATTTTTCCCTCTATATGTATATTGTGCTTCTGAATGCATATTTAAATCATGTGCAATATTCAACCAAAGTGCCTTTGGGGAAAAAAAAACAATGGGTATTTTTTACATTTTAAGACATTAAGGATTTATTTTGCTACTGAGAGATAAAAATTAAAAGCAAAGAAGCAGAAACATTTTTAGCATGTGTTTCTAAAAATATAAGCCTACGATCTATTAGTAAGAAACCCTGAACCATTGATATTATGTCATTAAATGAAAAAAATAAGAATGTTACAAATAAGGAATGAGGGAAAAAATCTATTTTAATCAAAACCTGAAAATAAACATAGAATTATCTGTTCAGATCCTCAGAGGAGCTCATCCACGTATTTAAAACTTATGTCTTTCTTAGTTTTTAGAATCATTGACTCCAGAAGTTTGGTTTTGGGTTTTTTTTTAAGATTTTATTTATTTGACAGATAGAGACATAGTGAGAGAGGAAACACAAGCAGGTGGAGTGGGAGAGGGAGAAGCAGGCTTCCAGCTGAGCAAGGAGCCCAATGCGGGGCTTGATCCCAGGACCCTGGGACCATGACTTGAACCGAAGGCAGACACAACGACTGAGCCACCCAGGGGCCCCAACTCCAGAAGTTTTTAAGAGGATCTATTTGTTTGTCCTATTATCACTTCAAACTCATCATGTTCCAAATAACATGAACTCTACAATGTAAGCTCCACAGGGAAAGGAATTTTGTCTGTTTTGTTCACTGCTGAATCCCCAGTACACAGAATAGTGCCTGGGTTATAGTAAATGCTCAATAAGTATTTGTGAAATGAATGAATATACAATAAGTATTTGTGAAATGAATGAAAGGAAAATGTGAGAAAGCCTTAGCTCATCCATCAGTTACCTCTGCCTATCACTGTCTTTGACTAGAATATTTCACAACTCTGTAGAGATCAAAGTTAACTTACAGAAATACCACATCCACTGAAATGTACAATCTGTCTAGTGAATGTTCAACTGATTCCTTCAAGGTAGAAGAAACAAGTTTTTTGCTATTAAGTACTTCCATTTCAGCATTCTTGATGCGCTGATTTTTTTGGTATCATCACCGAATTCTCCTTTGAACCAATTTTAATTCCTTTGTGGTTCCCTTATTAATTAATGAATTAAATGAAATATTTGACACATGTTCATTTTATATTTGTAGGAGAAACATGGTTTTACTTAAAAAAAAAATCCTTTATCATTTTTGGAAGTTCCACGGAGATGTACAATGGATTCACCTCATAGAACCAGGTATGGGTAGCTTAAACCCAGACATGTCTTCTTTTGGCTCTGAGGTAAAACACAAGCAGTGACAGAATTTTCACTCTGCTGACTCTATATCTCTTTTTAATTGTTTAATTTTAACACCAGTATAGTTAGAGTGTTGTATTAGTTTTAGGTGTACAATATAGTGATTCAACAGTTCTATACATTACTCAGGGTTCATCATGATAAGTATACTCTTAATCCCCCTTCATCATCTGTTTTACCCATCCCCCCCACCCACCTCCCCTCTGATAGCCATCAGTTTGTTCTCTATAGTTAACAGTCTGTTTCTTGGTCTTTCTATGAACTTCTAACTTTATACTATCTTCCCTACGGATTTTGTGTTTTGTATTTCTAGTTTGCTTATGGCAGGTAAGTTATTCCCTATTTGTGGCAGCAATGATTAAGAATTTGGTTTTATGTCTTGTCACTTGGTAATCTCTGTAAATGGATTAATTATCAAGAGTTCTTCTGGGTGAGAAATGACACAATCTGGACAGCTCATATGGGTGAAAAATGACAGAATCTCTGTAAATCAATTAATAAATTATCAAAAGGTCTTTTTGGTGAGAAAGAACAGAGATTTTTATTTGTGTATTTGTCAATTTTGCACTCAAATCAATTAAGAATTCTGTGCCCATGGTGAAGGAGAACAACTTTTTGATATCTAGACCAGGGATTTTATGTTTCTGAATTTAATCGTGAACTGGAATTGTAGAACTGAAGCTATAAGTTTTCTCTGTTCTCTGTGTCATTATGTTTCTGTTTCTAAATCAGAAAGGCCTTTTCTTTCATTGTATATGTTAGATTTTCCTGCTGCTATAAATAATAAACTCTTACATTAAAGTAACTCTCTGTTCTGAGTTATAGAGTTAAATAAGCATTTACATAAAGTATTTCTAAAATTCCTTTAAAATAAAACATTGAACTTCTCATACTTTAAAAGTGCTGAAGAAACATTCTTACACAAACTAAAAAAGCCCTAAGAATCCAAGTTTGCCTTGTTAATGTAAAGTGTTAGCAAACAAGACTGATCTACTAATTTCGGTTTAATCAAAAGAGCTATATATTCTGATTTATCAGTATGAAATTTCCCTTTCTCCCTCAGACAAATCAAACAACTTAAAGTTCTAAATAATGCTATGGCTGTTTCACAACTCTACACAAGTTGATCTCTCCAGCCAGCATTTCCTGCCTGCCTTGATGCAGTGGGAAACTTAATCTTTCTGTAATACTAAGCTCAATGAACAAATTCTATGATCACTCCTCTACAATACTAATGCTAATGCACTGAGCCTTAGTGTAGTTATGTGCTTGCCCATTTTAACTCATTTAACCCACCTGCACAGTAAGTGATCAATAAATGTTAGCTACTTTCTCTCTTCTCTTGTACTCCTTCCCTTAAGGTAACTTTGAAAATGCTATGCATTTGAACTACTGGGTTATCTGAAATATTGTTTTAAAATCTTGACCTGTACTTCTGAAACAAATAATACATTATATGTTTAAAAAAAAAGAAGAAGATAGTAGGAAGGGAAAAATGAAGGAGGGGAATTCTGAGGGGGAGACAAACCATGAGAGACTATGGACTCTGAGAAACAAACTGAGGGTTCTAGAGGGGAGGGGAGTGGGGGCATGGGTTAGCCTGGTGATGGGTATTAAACAGGGCACATACTGAATGGAGCACTGGGTGTTATACGCAAACAATGAATCATGGAACACTACATCAAAAATTAATGATGTAGATGGGGCGCCTGGGTGGCTCAGTCATTAAGCATCTGCCCTTGGCTCAGGTCATGATCCCAGGGTCATGGGATCAAGTCCCACATCAGGCTCCTTGCTCAGCGCAGAGTCTGCTTCTCTCTGCTGCTCCCCCTGCTTGTGCTCTCTCTCTTTCTCTCTGTGTCAAATAAATAAATATAATCTTAAAAAAAAAAACTAATGATGTAGGGAGGAGCAAGGTGGCAGAGGAGTAGGAAACCTAAATTTCATCTGGTCCCAGGAATTCACCTAGATACGGATCAGACCATCCTGAACACCTACGAACTCAACAGGAGATCAAAGAAAAGAATAGCAGCAACTCTCTGAACAGAAAAGCAACCACTTTCTGGAAGGTAGGACATGCAGAGAAGTGAATCCAAGGTAATATTTGGAAGGATAGACAGCGGGGGAGGGGGCCTCAATCAGCCGATACTGGCAAGTGATAGAGCAGCAGAGCACAAAATCGGAAATTTTAGAAGCCTGCTATGCTGAGGGATGTCGCTCCAGTGGCTAAGCAGGGGGTGGAACACTTGCTGGGACAGTGTGGTCTCAGGACCCTCAGGGGTCACAGAAAGACCAGGGGTGCCTGAGTGTGGCAGAGCTCCCAGGTATCAGAGCGGGGAAGCCGACTGCAGAGACCGAGCTGAGGAGTGGGTTCTCAGCTCAGGGTTGCCATATAACCATGATCTGCTGCACAGTCGGGCCACTGCTGCTCCAGCATGGACCCAACAAGCGGCAGATCCAGGGAGACTCCCCTTCCTCCCCTGGAAGGAGCAGCGCAGGAGTGTACCGCAGGAATCTGCTGGGTTTGGAGACTCCACACAGGGTTGTGTGCCAGAGATAGAAATGCTGGGTCACAGACCGGGTGCACACAGAGTGTGGCCAGAGACCAGGGAGACAGGAGTTACTGACTGCTTTTCTCTGGGGGCTCACTGAGGAGCGGGGCCCCGAGTTCTCGGCTCCTATGGGGTGGAGATTGGGAGGCCACCATTTTCACTCTCGTCCTCCAAAGCTGTACGGAGAACTTGCAGGGAACAAAAGGTCCCAGAGCAAACCCGAGCAGATTACTTAGCCCAGCCCCGCCAAGGGCGGGGCAATTCAACCTCCGGCAAAGACATTTGAGAACCATGGCAATATGCCCCTCCCCCAGAAGATCATCAAGAACAGCCAGCCAAGACCAAGTTTACCAATCAATGAGAACGGCAGAACTCCAGCGCTAGGGCAATACTGCACATAGAATTCATGGCTTTTTTCCCCATGATTCTTCAGTCTTTCGAAGTTAGTTTTTTAAATTTTCTTTTCTTTTTTTTTGAATTTTTCTTTTTCCCTTTTTCAACCAACATCTTATCAATCCCTTCTTTAAAAAATCTTTTTTATTTTTCATTTTTAGAGTCATCTTCTATCCCTTGATAGTAGTTAACCTTACTTTTGGTATATATATATATATATATATATATATAAGTTGTTCTCTCTTTAAAATTTTGGGATAGAGTTTCTTCTAACAGACAAAATATACCCTAAATCTCTAGTGTGTGGCTTTGTTCTAGTCTCCTGCCTGATCACATTCTCTCCCTTTTCCTATTTTATCCTCTTCTTTTTTGACCAACTTCTTATCAATTCCTTCTACAAAATCTTTTACAATTTTCATCTTTACATTCATAACCCATCCCTTCATTGTATTTACCCTTATTTTTGTACATATATAAGCTTTTCTTTCTTTAAAATTTTGGGAGGCACTTTCTTCTAACAGACCAAAATACGCCCAAAATCTAGTGTGTGGCACTGATCTATGCACCAGACTGATCATATTTCATCATATTCTGTTTTTGTTTTGTTTTGTTTTTTATCTTTCTCTTTTTCTTTTTTTTTTTCTTTCTTTCCCTTTCTTTTCCCCTGGTTTCAGGTCTCTTCTGATTTGTTTAGTGTATATTTTTCTGGGGACGTTGTTACCCTGTTAGCATTTTGTTCTCTCATTCATCTATTCTCCTCTAGACAAAATGAAAAGATGGAAAAAATCGCCTCAAAAAAAAAGAACAAGAGGCAGTACCGACTGCTAGGGACCTAATCAATATGGACATTGGTAAGATGTCAGAACTAGAGTTCAGAATGATGATTTTAAAGATACTAGCTGCAGAGGAGCGTGGGTGGCTCAGTCGTTAAGTGTCTGCCTTTGGCTCAGGTCGTGATCCCAGAGTCCTGGGATCAAGCACCACATCGGGCTCCCTGCTCAGCAGGAAGCCTGCTTCTCCCGCTCCCTCTCCCCCTGCTTGTGTTCCTACTCTCGCTATCTCTCTCTGTCAAATAAATAAAACCTTAAAAAAAAAAAACAATAAAATAAAATTAAAAAAAAATAAAGATACTAGCCAAGCTTCAAAAAAGCATGGAAGATATTAGAGAAACCCTTTCTGGAGAAATAAAAGAATTAAAATCTAACCAAGTCGAAATCAAAAAGGCTGTTAATGAGGTGCAATCAAAAATGGAGGCTCTAGAGGTGCCTGGGTGGCTCAGTCATTAAGCGTCTGCCTTCGGCTCAGGTCATGATCCCAGCGTCCTGGGATCAAGCCCCGCATCAGGCTCCCTGCTCGGCGGGGAGTCTGCTTCTCCCTCTCCTACGCCACCTTCTTGTGTTCCCTCTCTAGCTCTCTCTATCTCTGTCAAATGAATAAATAAAATCTTTAAAAAAATGGAGGCTCTAACTGCTAGGATAAATGAGGCAGAAAAGAGAATTAGTGATATAGAAGACCAAATGATGGAAAATAAAGAAGCTGAGAAAAAGAGAGATAAACAACTACTGGATCACAAGGGCAGAACTCAAGAGATAAGTGATACCATAGGACAAAACAATATTAGAATAATTGGGATCCGAGAAGAAGAAGAAAGAGAAAGAGGGGCAGAAGGTATCCTGGAGCAAATTATAGCAGAGAACTTCCCTAATTTGGGGAAGGAAACAGGCATCAAAATCCAGGGGGCACAAAGAACCCCACTCAAAATCAATAAAAATAGGTCAACACCCTGACATCTAATAGTAAAACTTACGAGTCTCAGAGACAAAGAAAAAATCCTGAGGCAGCTCAGGAGAGGAGATATGTAACCTACAATGGTAGAAACATTAGATTGGCAAGAGACCTATCCACAGAGACCTGGAAGCCAGAAAGGACTGCCATGATAGATTCAGACCACTAAATGAGAAAAACACCGAGCCAAGAATACTATATCCAGCTAGGCTGTCATTGAAAATACAACGAGAGATAAAAATCTTCCAGGACAAACAAAAACTAAAGGAATTTGCAAACATGAAACCAGCCCCACAGGAAATATTGAAAGGGGTCCTCTAAGCAAAGAGAGACTAAAAGTAACATAGACCAGAAAGGAACACAGACAATATACAGTAACAGTCATTTTACAGGCAATAAAATGGCACTAAATTCATATCTTTCAATAGTTACCCTCAATGTAAATGGGCTAAATGCCCCAATCAAAAGACACAGGCTATTAGATTGGATAAAGAAACAAGACCCATCAATATGCTGTCTGCAAGAAACTCATTTTAGACCCAAAGACACCTCCAGATTGAATGTAAGGGGGTAGAAAACCATTTACCATGCAAATGGACACCAAAATCCTTATATCAGACAAATTAGATTTTAACCCAAAGGCTATACTAAGAGAAGAGGAAGGACACTATATCATACTTAAAGGGTCTATCCAACAAGAAGATCTAACAATTGTAAATATCTATGCCCCTAACATGTGAGCAGCCAATTATATAAGCCAGTTAATAACAAAAGCAAAGAAACACATTGACAACAATACAATAATAGTGGGGGACTTTAACACCCCCCTCACTGAAATGGACAGATCATCTAAGCAAAAGATCAACAAGGAAATAAAGACTTTAAATGACACACTGGACCAAATGGACTTCACAGATATATTCAGAACATTCCATCCCAAAGCAACAGAATACACATTCTCCTCTAGTGCCCATGGAACCTCCTCCAGAATAGATCACATCCTAGGTCACAAATAAGGTCTCAAACGGTACCAAAAGATTGGAATCATTCCCTGCATATTTTCAGACCACAATGCTTTGAAACTAGAACTCAATCACAAGAGGAAAGTCAGAAAGAACTCAAATACCAGGAGGCTAAAAAGCATCCTACTAAAGAATGAATGGGTCAACCAGGAAATTAAATAAAAATTTAAAAAATTCATGAAACAAACGAAAATGAAAACACAACTGTTCAAAATCTTTGGGATGCAGCAAAGGCAGTCCTAAGAGGAAAGTATATAGCAATACAAGCGTTTCTCAAGAAACAAGAAGGGTCTCAAATACACAACCTAACCCTACACCTAAAGGAGCTGGAGAAAGAACAGCAAATAAAGCCTAAACCCAGCAGGAGAAGAGAAATAATGAAGATCAGAGCAGAAATCAATGAAATAGAAACCAAAAGAACAGTAGAACAGATCAACGAAACTAGGAGCTCGTTCTTTGAAAGGATTAACAAGTTGATAAACCCCTGGCCAGACTTATCAAAAGGAAAAGAAAAGGACCCAAATAAATAAAATCATGAATGAAAGAGGAGAGATCACAACCAACACCAAAGAAATACAAACAATTATAAGAACATATTATGAGCAACCCTATGCCAGCAAATTAGATAATCTGGAAGAAATGGTTGCATACCTAGAGATGTATAAACTACCAAAATTGAACCAGGAAGAAACAGAAAACCTGAACAGACCTATAACCACTAACGAAATTGAAGCAGTCATCAAAAATCTCCCAACAAACAAGAGCACAGGGCCAGATGGCTTCCCAGGGGAATTCTACCAAACATTTCAAGAAGAATGAATACCTATTCTTCTGAAACTGTTCCAAAAAATAGAAATGGAAGGAAAACTTCCAAACTCGTTTTATGAGGCCACCATTACCTTGATCCCCAAACCAGACAAAGACCCCATCAAAAAGGAGAATTACAGACCAATATCCCTGATGAACATGGATGCAAAAATTCTCACCAAAATACTAGCCAATAGGATCCAACAGTACATTAAAAGGATTATTCACCTCGACCAAGTGGGATTTGTCCCTGGGCTGCAAGGTTTGTTCAACATCCGCAAATTAATCAATGTGATACAATACATTAATAAAAGAAAGAATAAGAACCATATGATTCTCTCAATAGATGCAGAAAAAGCATTTGACAAAGTACTGCAACGTTTCTTGATCAAAACTCTTCAGAGTATAGGGATAGAGGGTACATACCTCAATATCATAAAAGCCATCGATGAAAAACCCACAGCGAATACCATTCTCAATGGGGAAAAACCGAGAGCTTTCCCCCTAAGGTCAGGAACACGGCAGGGATGTCCACTGTCACCACTGCTATTCAACATAGTACTAGAAGTCCTAGCCACAGTAATGAGACAACAAAAAGAAATGCATCCAGGGCGCCTGGGTGGCTCAGTTGGTTAAGCGACTGCCTTCGGCTCAGGTCATGATCCTGGAGTCCCGGGATCGAGTCCCGCATCGGGCTCCCTGCTCGGCAGGGAGTCTGCTTCTCCCTCTGACCCTCCTCCCTCTCATGCTCTCTGTCTCTCATTCTCTCTGTCTCAAATAAATAAATAAAAAATCTTTAAAAAAAAAAGAAATGCATCCAAATCGGCAAAGAAGAAGTCAAACTCTCACTCTTTGCAGATGATAGGATACTTTATGTGGAAAACCCAAAAGACTCCACCCCAAAACTGTTAGAACTCATACAGGAATTCAGTAAAGTGGCAGGATATAAAATCTATGCACAGAAATCAGTGGCATTCCTATACACCAACAACAAGACAGAAGAAAGAGAAATTAAGGAGTTGATCCCATTTACAGTTGCACTGAAAACCATAAGATACCTAGGAATAAATCTAACCAAAGAGGCAAAGAATCTGTACGCACAAAATTATAAAATAGTCATGAAAGAAACTGAGGAAGACACAAAGAAATGGAGAAACGTTCCATGCTCATAGATTGGAAGAACAAAAATTCTGAAAATGTCAATGCTACCTAGAGCAATTTACACATTTAATGCAATCCCTATCAAAATACTATCCACTTTTTTCAAAGAAATGGAACATATAATCCTAAAACTTGTATGGAACCAGAAAAGACCCCGATTAGCCAGAGGAATGTTGAAAAAGAAAAGCAAAGCTGGTGGCATCCCAATTCCGGACTTCAAGCTCTATTACAAAGCTGTCATCATCAAGACAGTATGGTGCTGTTTCTAAAACAGACACATAGATCAATGGAACAGAATAGAGAGCCCAGAAATGGACCCTCAACTCTATGGTCAACTCACCTTCAACAAAGCAGGAAAGAACGTCCAATGGAAAAAAGACAGTCTCTTCAACAAATGGGGTTGGGAAAATTGGACAGCCACATGCAGAAGAATGAAACTGGACATTTCCTTACACCGCACACAAAAATAGACTCAAAATGGTTGAAAGATCTCAATGTGAGATAGGAGTCCATCAAAATCCTAAAAGAGAACACAGGCTGCAACCTCTTCAACCTCAGCCACAGCAACTTCTTCCTAGAAACATCACCAAAGGCAAGGGAAGCAAGGGCAAAAATGAACTATTGGGACTTCAGCAAGATAAAAAGCTTTTACACAGCACAAGAAACAGTCAACAAAACCAAAAGAAAACCGACAGAATGGGAGAAGATATTTGCAAATGACATATCAGATAAAGGGCTAGTATCCAAAATCTATAAAGAACTTATCAAACTCAACACCCAAAGAACAAATGATCCAATCAAGAAATAGGCAGGGGTGCCTGGGTGGCTCAGTTGGTTAGGCGACTGCCTTCGGCTCAGGTCATGATCCTGGAGTCCCGGGATCGAGTCCCGCATCGGGCTCCCTGCTCGGCAGGGAGCCTGCTTCTCCCTCTGACCCTCCCCTCTCTCATGTGCTCTCTGTCTCTCTCATTCTCTCTGTCTCAAATAAATAAATAAAAAATCTTTTTAAAAAAAAAAAAAAAAAAAAAAAAAGAAATAGGCAGAAGACATGAACAGACATTTTCCAAAGAAGACATCCAAATGGCCAATAGACACATGAGAAAGTGCTCAACATTGCTTGGCAAAAGAGAAATCCAGATGAAAACCTCAATGCGATACCACCTCACACCAGTCAGAATGGTTAAAATTAACAAGTCAGGAAATGACAGATGTTGGCAGGGATGCAGAGAAAGGGGAACCCTCCTACACTGTTGGTGGGAATGCAACCTGGTGCAGCCACTCTGGAAAACAGTATGGAGGTTCCTCAAAAAGTTGAAAATAGAGCTACCATACGACCCAGCAATTGCACTACTGGGTATTTACCCCCAAAATACAAATGTAGTGATCCAAAGGGGTACGTGCACCCCGGTGTTTATAGCAGCAATGTCCACAATAGCCAAACTGTGGAAAGAGCCAAGATGTCCATCGACAGATGAATGGCTAAAGAAGATGTGGTATATATATACAATAGAATATTATGCAGCCATCAAAAGGAATGAAATCTTGCCATTTGCAATGATGTGGATGGAACTGGAGGGTATTATGCTGAGCGAAATAAGTCAATCAGAGAAAGACATGTATCATATGATCTCACTGATATGAGTATTCTTAATCTCAGGAAACAAACTGAGGGTTGCTGGAGTGGTGGGCAGTTGGAGGGATGGGGTGGCTGGGTGATAGGCACTGGGGAGTGTATGTGCTATGGTGAGCACTGTGAATTGTACAAGACTGTTGAATCACAGACCTCTACCTGTGAAACAAATAATATATGTTAATAAAAAAAAAGAAGAAGAAGATAGCAGGAAGAGGAAAATGAAGGGGGGGAAATCGGATGGGGAGATGAACCATGAGAGACTATGGACTCTGAGAAACAAACTGAGGGTTCTGGAGGGGAGGGGGGTGGGGGGGGGGGGGGTTAGCCTCGTAAGGGTATTAAAGAGGTCACATACTGAAATGAGCACTGTGTGTTACACGCAAACAATGAATCATAGAACACTACATCAAAAACTAATGATGTAATGTATGATGATTAATATAAAAAATCTAATGATGAATGTACGGTGATTAACATAACAATAAAATTTAAAATTTTTTTTTTTAAAAAGGGGGAAAAACACAAAAAAATAAAATAAAACTTTAGGTGAAATAGGAAGTTAAAATTTTAAATTTAAACACAAATGTAGTCATGTTTAAGACTTTATAAAACAAATGTGATATCTCTACCGGAAGAAGAATTCAGTACATCATTGTATAAGTACATCCTAAGTGATATAAAATGATCAATTGTTCACCATGAAAAATGAGAAGAAGACAAGCAAAATATACCTGGCAGAACACTTATCTTGACATTTCTCCATTAAACATATAAAACTTTTCCAGTCTATTAAAGTAATATAAAATTACCTGAAGAAATCATGCCCTGCGAAGCCAGGCCCAATGTTATAATGCACATTAAGACTTCCCTTCCAGCTGTCATCTGGTGGAGCAGTTCCTCCCATGTGACTGTTGAGAGAAAATGAAAATGACAGAAAAAGGCTGAGCATCACAATTTCTTAGAAGAAATCATGAAGTCTTATAATGAGATATTTCATTCATACATTTAACAAATATTTATTGAGCCCAGTACTGTCAATATGCCCTTTCTTTGTGCAACTTACATTTTAGCAAGAGAGCCAAAATTGAAATATATGAAGTACTTACTATGTTTGTGGAAAGAGGGCTTAGGAAAAAAAAAAATAGGGAGAGGAAATGAGAAGCATCAGCCTCTTTACTTTTGACTTTATGTAGGGAAGCATTAGATCTAAGAAATAGTGAAAATAGCAAACTCATGACTGTGTTAAGGAGAAGAAACTAATTTCTAGAGAAGCTGCTGGTTACCTAGTGGGCACTCATAAAGCAATTATTAAATTGTATTGGTACAGACATCTAAAAAAAATAAAAGTGGGAGATTTATGAAAGAACATCAATAATAGAATGCAAGAATAGCAAACATTAATTAAATGTTTACTATATTCTAGATACTTTACACACTTGCATTGATCTCATCTCCTCCTCATAATAACTTTATTAGGGAGAAAAAATTACTATCCTCATTTCACAGATACGGAAACTGAATCAGAGAAAGATTAAGTAATTGGTCCAAGTTCACACATCTAAAGTGGTGGGCACTGTAATATTTTAAAAATACAGGTCAAGTACAAACATCAAATGAATATCAAAGAAAATCCAACTATTTGAAAAATCTCCAATCAGCATTTTTATCTTGGACACAGTTTTGCACTTGAGACTTTCATTTGTAGCAGACTAAAGGTTTCTTGCCATTTCTTGGTGTACTCTGTTATTCCTACTTCAGGAACTATTTTGAAATAAGACTTTTTTTAAAACTCATTTTCCTACTTTGTTTCTTTATTTTTTTTTTAATTTTTTGAGGTATAAGTGACCTATAACATTGGTTTCAGGTATACAACCAGACTTTATCCTAACGTAATTAGATTACATTGGTTTTAGACAAGAAAATGGACACATTAGTGTAAAATATCTTAAATCTCATATCCAATTAGAAAATCATACCGTAGTAATATTTCTGCATCATTATACCCAATAGGATGTACAGGGATCTTGGGGATTCCCACTCCTTCTTTGACATCAAGTCTAAAGGTGTACTCTGCAGAAATTAATTGCATAAAATGAAAACAGCTGAAAAATCTGAGCAAGGGGCATAAAGAAATTTCTTTTATTACTATCTCAGATTTATTACATGTTTGAAATTATATCAAAATTCAAAGTTCTCCCAAAACCAATGACTGTTTTACCTAATATAGCCTATTTAATTCAACAGTAAGAAATTAAATCATTCAAATTTTAATAAAATCAACTATGGGGATTATAAATTTCCAAATTTGTTTTGACATTTCATGTAATTCTCTTAAATTTTACAAGAATATTTTATTTCCTCAAGGAGATCTTGAATCCTTCTTAGGGAAGCTTCAGTTAACTAGTTGCCTGGAAAATGTGTCCCAAATTCTGAAACTAGATATAACTGAAAAAAAATTAAAGGGAATTTATGAGATCTTGGGAATAATAAAGATCTTATTCAAATAGTAACACAATATTCTCTTTAAAGGAAGACTAAAAAGTACTGTCAGAATTAAAACCTCATTGGGACTTTGGCTTTCAGCCAAAATAGTTGTATAGCACTAAAACACCTATCTTAGAAACAAAGGAAGATTTCAATCAAATGACATCAGATTCCACCTCAAGAAAATAGAAAAGAATAAATAAGGCAAAAATAAACAGGGAAAGAACATTATAAAGGTCAGAGCAGAAATGCAAGAAATAGGAGACAGAAAAATGGTAGCAATTATGAATAAAATCCAAAGCTGGTTTTTTGAGATCAATAAAACTGATAAATCTCTAGCAAGACAATTCAGGAAAAAAAGAAAAAAAGAAAAAGAAAAAAAGAGAGAGAGAGAGAAACGGCCATGATCAGGAATAAAGAACAGAGTATCACTCTAGTACCCTGCACATGCACACACGGACACACACACGCATACAGAATGAGAATATTATGAACAACTCTATTAAATTTAACTTAGAGAAAATGGACAAAATCTGTGGAAGACATAAACTACCAAAGCTCAATCAACAGTAAATGGACAACCTAAATAGCCACATACTTATTTTAAAAATTGAATTTGTAGTTAAAAACATGCCTACAAACAAAACTTCAGGCCCAGATTTGCTAGGGAATTCTACCAAATGTTTATAGGCAAAAATGACTCATTCTATGTAAACTCTTACAAAACAACAAAGATAAAATAGTTCCCAACTCACCCCATAAGGCCAACATTACTCTGATACCAAAATGAGAATGAAATACTACAAGAAAATAAATCTGTAGGCCAATATCCCTCATGACTAAAAAGAGATATGCTTAACAAAATTTTAAATTCAGTGATATACCAACAACATATAAAAGGATAATGTATTGTGACTAAGAGTTTATCCTAGGATGGGAGGGTTGGTTTAACATTCAAAACTCTATTAGTATAATTTAACAAAAGTAATATAACAACTTATCATCTCAAGACTCAGTAAAAGCATTTGACAAAATTCATTATACATTCCTAGATAAATGTGCTAAGATAAAATCTCTTAGCCTATTAGAAGTAAACTCCCCCAGCTTGACAAAAAGAATCTAAAATAAAACCTACAGATGTATCATACTAAACAGAGAAAGACTGGATTTTTTCTTCTTGAGGCAGGAACAAGGTAAGGACATCTCCTCTAACACCTTTCTCCAGAAATGTATGAGAGGTACTAGCCAGTATACTAAGGCAAACACATTTTAAAAAGTAAAGGGCATCCAGATTGGAAAAAAAGAAAACCTTATTTACAGAAAACATGATCGTCTATGTAAAAACTGACGGTATCTATAGAAACCTACTAGAACTATTTAGTAAGTTTAACAAGCTTGCAGGATACAAGACTGACGTATTTCTTCTACAAAGTATTTCTACTTACTAGCATTGGACATATGGAAATTGAAATTTAAAATGTATTATTAAAAAGCATACAACTAGGAAATGCATATGGGTAAATGAGAAAGATGTGCACAAGCCATACAGTAAAACTGCAAACATGTGGAGTTAATTAAATAATACCTAAGTAAATGGAGAGTTGTGCCATGTGTATGAATCAAAATATTCATTATTTTTTAAGATGTCAGTTCTCCCCAAATTGACCTATAGATTTAATTCAATCCCAATCAAATTCCCAGGACACTTTTCAATGGAAATTAATAAGCTGGATCTAAAATTCACATGGAAAGGACCTAGAATAGCCCCAAAAACTTTGGAAAAAAAATGTTAATTTGGAGGATTTACATATCTATTCGAATGTAAAATTAAAAAGACTGACCAAACTAAAGGTAGCAAGGATATAGAATCTGGAACACTCATGCACTGCTGCTAGAATGTAAAATGGTACAAACACTTTGGAAAACAATTTGAAAATTTCTCCAAAAGTTAAATATGTGTCTATCATATTATCCAGTTGTTCGATTACTATATATTTACCCAGGAGAAATAAAAGCATATGTACATACAAAGACTTGTATACAACTGTTCATAGCAGCTTTATGTATAAGAGTCCCCAAACTAAAAACGATCTGAATGTCCATCCAAGTAAATGAATAAACAAACTGTAGTATATCCATTCAATGGAATACTACTCAGCATAAAAAGGAATGAACCACTGACACAGACATCAACATGGATGGATCTCGAAATAATTATGCTGATTGAAAGCAGATCAGTGGTTTAGGGACTGGCAGAGAGTGGGTAGGAAGGGTTTGGAGGAAAGTATTATAAGAGAGGAGTGAAAACTTTTTGGGTAATGGATATGTTCATTATCTTAATTGTGGAGGCAGTTACACAGATGTTCAACATGTAAAATGTGGAAAGTTTTGACAACACCCAAAAACTCATTGATATTGAAAAAAAAATACAAATGTATGATATCTAGAGAAGGCTAAAATCACCAATCAATTCAGAAAACCAAAGTTCTAGTTTGGTAAAAGCAGTATTACTTAGGGTAGGGGGATCTATGTTTCTGCACCTCTACTAAAAGTAGAGAAAAATTCAACGGGCCCTTCCCTCTCCATGTCCACACCTCATGAAAATTTGAAACGAAAGTAATATATGGGAAATGTTTTTTAATTCTTAGCAATAGTAATCCAAAATATTGTAATTGTATACAGTTTTAAGGTTATTTTGTAGATGTTTGCTTTTATGTCTTCTGTAAGGGCAGGTAGTATTTTTGCAAAAATGGGTGAACCAGGACAGGCCCATCCATTACCTTTAGCTGGATAGCCTGGAGTGAGCGGGTCCCCAGCGCCATTCAAATTTAATACATTCCCTCTCTGTGCTGCAGTTCCAGGAAGGTTCCATCCTTTAGGATATGGCTGTACTGCAGGGGCAAAGTAATCCGCTGGATCGGAGTATAAGATGATTCCTATGGCTCCTGCTAACATGGCATTTTTAACCTGCAGGGGCAATGTGCAATCCATAATGTAGAACTGGCAGATGATTAATTCATCTAAGAGAAAATCAATTTAATAATGTAAGGAACTTGAGACACTGCTTTTTATCATGCTGCTAGACATTCAGTTCTTTATGCCTTGAATACAATTTCTCTCCTGGGGGGAGCTAACAACTCTCATTTATTCTATACAACTCCAAACAAGTTATTGTCTCTTCTGTGGAACAGTCCTATTGTGGCTAGAACTGCAAAATTAATGTCTCCCTTCTTTCTACCTCTTCTAATTTGTACATATTTCTGTTATAGGATGGGTCATAGTATTTTAAAATATCTTTAAAATATCTTTCTCCCTTGCTAGACTGAGGGTGTTCTTAGAAAAGGGACCATGTCTTGTTTACTTTTAACTATCCACCCTCCAAAGTCTGGCACATCATAGCAATATCTGTGGAACTAAAATAATTTAAAGTTCTATACAGAGTGTGTGAAAAATTGCCTACTGTGTTTTGTAAATATTTTCTAACAATCCAAACTCACCACATAGGAAAATCTTTCCTGCAAGATTCTTAATTCATTACCAGAAATACTGTAGCAAAAGATAGATTACAATAAGTCTTGATTAACTAAAACACACTGCAATATTCAGAAAGCATTCTTACAATATGAATGGGAGTACAATCTGTCACAACTTTTTTTGAAGGGCAATTTGATGCCTGCCAAAATTTTGAAAGAATATACATGCTGACTCAGCCATTAAATTTCTAGGAATCCATACTATAAAAATCTTCACATAAATGTTCAAGTATATGGACTAAGATGTTCACAATGGAATTATTCTTAATAGTAATAAATTCAACCCAAGCATCTGTCAGTGCAGGAACGGTTAAACTGCTTATCACTTCTACAAAGTATTATGTACCCATCAAAATAACAAGTTATTTACTTAATAAGCAGCTATATAGAATTAACTAAGTACTAGGCACTATCATAAGTGTTTTCAAACATAAAGTTATTTAATCTTCATAAGGATTCTAGGAGATTAATGCTATTATTAGCATTCTCACTTTATGTATGAGGAAACACTGGCAGAGAAAGATTAAATAACTTGCTCACAGTAAAAGGTTGAGAGAACAGGGAGCCTAGACTAGACCAGAATCTATGTTGTAAGAATCCAGAGTCCTATACTTGTAACGACACATTATACAACTCTCAGTGTTTTGACATGGAGGAATACCTATATATTATTGCTGAGTGAGAAAATAAAGTTATATATAGTATATGATGCCATCTTCGTAAAAAAGCTGTATAATATTTGTAAAATTAGTATCTAGAAAAAGATATTTATATTCATATGTCACAGAATTAGGTCTAAGAAAAGCTGGGAAGATTGATCATGTCCAGGCAAATAAAATGGGCAATGTAGGGGATCTTTCAGTTTTCAATTTACAAAAAATTTCCCTCAAAAAATTTTAAAAAGCAAATTTTGTTTCTGTTATAAAAGTAATTTCCTTTTCTAGATAGGTGAGGTAAAATAAAAACAGGATTTCCTGTGCAACCGTGGCAAATAGGAAGATTTTTTAAATACATATATTGAGGTAATTCTGAAAAAAAAAGTGCAAGCTGATCATTTACATTTAGAGGATATACACTATCCTCTTCTCTCTAGAAAAGGAGGTGATACAATACTTTATTTCCTCTGAAGATTTTTCCGTATCTTGCGATAACAATCTTTCCACTACAGTTGATGTTCATCTCTCTTTCCAGTTTGAAAAAATCTTCAGTACGAGCATAGTTCACATACATAAGATCTCCCTGTAAGGAAAAGAAAAAATTTAAAAATACATAGAATACTGCTACAATTAAAGGGAAAACCAATGAGTAAGTTTGCTCCACAATACCACATCATCAAAAGTTATCTTTCCTGGATCGGGCTTGAAAAACAGATCCGTGCTAATTCTGTATGTTTTTAGAAAATATTTCAATACTTTGAAAGGTTGAAAAAAATGCCAATATGTAACACTTTAAACCATGTGTTCTGTTTTGAAGAGATTATCGGCATATACTGAACCAGAGGAAATAGAGATCATTTAAAAAATCCCAACTATGTTTTAAACAACCCACTCCACCAAAAATAATAAAATACCTAGGAATAAACTTAACCAAGGAGTTGAAAGAACCTGTACTCTGAAAACTATAAAATACTGATAAAAGAAATTGAAGAAGACACAAATAAATGGAAAGATACTCCATGCTCACAGATTGGAATATCATTTAATATCATTAAAATGTCCATACTACCAATGCAATCTACAGATTCCATGCAACCCCTATCAAAATACCAACAGCCTTTGTCACAGGAATATGAAAAATAATACTAAAATGTGTATGGAACCACAGAATACTTGAATTAGCCAAAGCAAGCATGAGAAAGAACAAAGCTGGCGGTATCACAATCCCAAATTTCAAGATAGATTACAAAGCTGTAGTAATCAAAACAGCATAGTACTGGCATGACGACAGACACATAGATCAATGGACCAGAATAAAGTCCAGAAGTAAACCCACACTTATACAATCAAATAATCTATGACAAAGGAGGCGAGAACATACAGTGAGGAAAAGACAGTCTCTTCAATAAATGGTACTAGGAAAACTGAACAGCTTTATGCAAAAGAATGAAACCAAGATACTTTCTTACACCATCCACAAAAATAAATTAAACATGGATTAAACCCCTAAATATGAGACCTGAAACCATAAAACACCTAAAAGAAAACACAGGGGAGTAATTTCTTTGACATCAGCCTTAACAACATTTTTCTAGATATGTCTCCTTGGGCACAGGAAACAAAAGCAAAAATAAACTATTGGGACTACAGCAAAATAAAAGCTTTTGCACAGCAAAGAAAACCATAAACCTAACTAAAGAGGGGAAAGATAGTTGTAAATGATATATCCAGTAAGGGGTTAATATCCAAACTATAAATATAAAGACCTTATACAACCCAATACCAAAAAATATGTACATACATACATAATCAGATTAAAATGGGCAAAAGAGCACTTTTTCATGTGTCTGTTGGCCATTTGGATGTCTTCTTTGGAAAAATGTCTGTTCATGTCTTCTGCCCATTTCTTGATTGGATTATTCTTTGGGTGTTGAGTTTGGTAAGTTCTTTATAGATTTTGGATATTAGCCCTTTATCTGATATGTCATTTGCAAACATCTTCTCCCATTCTGTCCCTTGTCTTTTGGTTTTGTTGACTGTTTCTTTTGCTCTGCAAAAGCTTTTTATCTTGATGAAGTCCCAATAGTCTATTTTTTCCCTTGCTTCCCTTGCCTTTGGTGATGTTTCTAGGAAGAAGTTGTTGCGGCTGAGGTCGAAGATGTTGCTGCCTGTGTTCTCCTTTAGGATGTAGATGGACTCCTGTCTCACATTGAGATCTTTCAACCATTTTGAGTCTATTTTTGTGTGCAGTGTAAGGAAATGGTCCAGTCTCATTCTTCTGCATGTGGCTGTCCAATTTTCCCAACACCATTTGTTGAAGAGACTGTCTTTTTTCCACTGGACATTCTTTCCTGCTTTGTCGAAGATGAGTTGACCACAGAGTTGAGGGTCCATTTCTGGGCTCTCTATTCTATTCCATTGATCTCAACATCACTCGGCATCAGGGAAATCCAAATCAAAACCTCAATGAGATACCACCTCACACCAGTCAGAATGGCTAAAATTAACAAGACAGGAAATGACAGATGTTGGCAGGGATGCAGAGAAAGGGGAACCCTCCTACACTGTTGGTGGGAATGCAAGCTGGTGCAGCCACTCTGGAAAACAGTACGGAGGTTCCTCAAAAAGTTGAAAATAGAGCTACCATATGACCCAGCAATTGCAATACTGGGTATTTACCCCAAAGATACAAATGTAGGGATCCGAAGGGGTACGTGCACCTCAATGTTTATAGCAGCAATGTCCACAATAGCCAAACTATGGAAAGAGCCAAGATGTCCATCGACAGATGAATGGATAAAGAAGATGTGGTATATATATATACAATTATGCAGCCATCAAAAGGAATGAAATCTTGCCATTTGCAACAACATGGATGGAACTGGAGGGTATTATGCTGAGCGAAATAAGTCAATCAGAGAACGACATGTATCATATGACCTCACTGATATGAGGAATTCTTAATCTCAGGAAACAAACTGAGGGTTGCTGGATTGGGGGATGGGGTGGGAGGGATGGGGTGGCTGGGTGATAGACATTGGGGAGGGTATGTGCTATGGTGAGCACCGTGAATTGTGTAAGACTGTTGAATCACAGACCTGTACCTCTGAAACAAATAATACATTACATGTTAAAAAAAAAAAAAAAAGAAGAAGATAGTAGGAAGGGAAAAATGAAGGGGGGGAATCGGAGGGGGAGACGAACCATGAGAGACTATGGACTCTGAGAAACAAACTGAGGGTTCTAGAGGGGAGGGGGGTCGGGGATGTGTTAGCTGGGGCATGGGTTAGCCTGGTGATGGGTATTAAAGAGGGCACATACTGCATGGAGCACTGGGTGTTATACGCAAACAATGAATCATGGAACACTATATCAAAAACTAATGATGTAATATATGGTGATTAACATAACAAAATAAAATAAAATTTAAAAAAATGGGCAAAAGACCCAAATAGACAATTTTCCAAAGAACATATACAGATGGGCAACAGACACATGAAAACATTCTCAACATAACCAATCACCAGGGAAATGCAAATCAAAACCACAATGAGGTATCACTTCACATGGGTCAGAATGGCTAGCATCAAATATACAAGAAATAACAGGTGTTGGCAAGGATGTAGAGAAAAAAAAAAGTCCTTACATACTGTTGGTGGGAATGTAAACTGGTGCAACCACTGTGGAAAACAGTATGGAAGTTCCTCAAAAAATTAAAAATAGAAATACCATATGATCCAGTAATTCTACTACTGGGCACTTACCCACAGAAAGCAAAAACACTAATTAAGAAAAATATAGGCACCCTTATATTTACTGCATCATTATTTACCCAAGTGTCCATTGATGGATGAATGGATAAGGAAGTGGGGTGTGTGAGTGTGTGTGTGTGTGTGTGTACATACTCAGCCATAAAAAAAAAATGAGATCTTACTATTTGCAACAACATGGATAGACCTAAAGTGTATTATGCTAAGAGAAATAAGTCAGAGAAAGACAAATACCATATGATTTTACTTACATGCAGAATCTAAACAAAAATGAACAAACAGACTTTAAAATACAGATAACAAACGGAGGGTTGCCAGAGGGGAAAAATGTGGGGAATAGGTGAAACAAAGGAGATTTTTAAAAGAAAAAAGAAATCCCAACCATGTTTAATTTTCAAGCATAGTATTAAGTAATTAATTAATTAAATACCACTTCTGTGGCATGATCTATAAATCTATAACAAAAATCAGACTATGAACAAAGGAAAAGAGCTTGTAAAGACATCTACTGATGTTGGGGCGCCTGAGTGGCTCAGTTGGTTAAGCGGCTGCCTTCAGCTCAGGTCATGATCCCAGGGTCCTGGGATCGAGCCCCGCATCGGGCTCCCTGCTCGGCGGAGAGCCTGCTTCTCCCTCTCCCTCTGTCTGCCACTCTGCCTACTTGTGCTCTCTCTCTATCTCTGTTAAATAAATAAATAAAAATCTTTATTAAAAAAAAGACATCTACTGATGTTACTGAATTAAAGATGTGTTCAGCAGGTTCTCTGTTATTTCAGAGTGGCATCTGCTTCACCAGGCTATGATTTTTACGTATTTCTATTTTTTTCTTTTTCTTAAATTATTTTTAGAAAGGGTGTTCATCGCACTGAATCTCAAAATATGGATCAGCATGTATGGTTTACCTAATCTCCTTGGTTTTAGTCCTTTATATAGGCTTTAAATAACAAAGGAAGGTTCAAAAAGTTGAGTAAAAAAAGTCTTGTTTTACCTCTGGCATGCCTTGGGCTGAGAAAGCGTTATATGGTGGAACAATATTTGTAACATTCTCATATCCATCTGGTGGCGGCTCAAAGTAGGAGGTATTGAAAATCTAGGACGAATTGACATACATAAGTTGGAGAGTATTCCTGATTGTTATTAAAGAATAACGCCCCCAAGTATACACTTAAGATTAAGCATTCTGAAACTAGGTTCAGTAATTAATCAGGTAAATTCCACTGGCAACAATGAGGAAGAGCTTTATCGTTCTTACTGCCTTCAAAATAGTAGCAACTTCTACAAATGCATGTAATCTGAGGTGACTAGAAGTTCCCATATAAAAACAGGGCTTTGAAGGTGGCACCCATGATTCTCCTCCTCCTTTTCCAATGATTCCTTTTCAACTTTCATTGTTGGACTCCTTTTCTTTCAAATGCATTTAAATGTTTCCTGTGTTTTATCCCCAGTCTATGGTCTGCCTCATTTTATACTCCCTTCCTGTCAGACTTCATTTACTCCCAAAATTTTATCCATAGCTCATATGCTTATAAGGCCCACCTTTCCAGACATGTATATTTGAGGGCCTTATGGTTATTTCAGCTTGGATGTCCAAACTCAACATGTCCTACTTTGAATTTCTCATCCCTCACGCCAGGCCTGCTTCTTGTTTGGCATTTCTTGCTATTACTAGCAGCATCACTAGCCAGCCACCCATACCAGACACCTAGGAATCATCCTCAATTCTGTCTTCACCACCTTGCTCCAGTCAATCACTAATCAATTGCCACTAATATTGCTTCCTAACTATTTCTTAGATCATCCCTCTTCCTCATTCCTACTAACATCCTGATTCAGGGCTTCATCATCTTTTACCTGGACTATTCTTGTAAGACTCCAACTTGGATTCCTTGCCGAGTCAAGGTCTAACCTGTAGATGGCCCAAACTATCTAAAAAATGCCTCTCTAGCCACATCCTTCCATTGCTTAGGACTTGTCAGTAGTTTCCATTGACTGAAGTTGAATTCTAAGCCCCTTAGGACATATAAACTGTTCTATGACCTGTCCCCAAAACATATATACTGGCTTATCTCTTTTTGTGGCCCACTTTGTACATGACATTTTTGAAACACAGAAAAATTTTAAGGCCCCAATAATACTAAGATAGTTATGGGTCTCCAAACCTTTGCCAGTATTTTCTCTTCTACCTGGATTCTTTTACTTTGTTTTTTCACGTGGTTAACTCCTTAGCATTGCTCATGACTCACACATCAGAAAGGTTTTCTTTCAGGAAAGCTTCTCTAAGTCCCAGGCTAGACTAAGTGAACCTTTTCTGTATAAAGAACCCAAAACATACTCTTTATAACACTCACCATACTGATTTAAAATGACGTGTTCCAACACCTACCTTGCCTTACTTAAGGCAAAAAGAATCCTGTTCCTAAGCTTCATTCTGGCTTTAAGACTAAGCACTGTGCCTAACACACAGTAGACACTGAATAATTAGTTTACAACGTATCAACTTTTCTAAAAAATAGGAGTTGCACTGTACTATTAACCAATTTCTATTCTTACTTGACCCTACATCCCAATTCACATAAACAACTGGGGTTATAAAATACAAAAAGTACCAACAATTCCACATCACCTCAATTCCATGTTCATCCATAATTGATATATAGTTGGCATTTGTCTCATTAGGGTAGGATAGGAGAACATCATAATGAACCAACTTGGCTGAATCCAGTCCAAATTTCTTCCACTGGGTTTGGATTTTCTTGGCAAGAAGTAAATTTTGTTCTGTTCCTGCCAGATGAGGGAGCTTTGTAAAAGAACTACAATGAAAGTAAGATACAAGTGGGAGTTAAAGACTATATTCAGACAATATGCCTAAGGACTATTTTAGATGAATCACTCATCCTTTAGGTATTATCATTTCTACATCAATGATAAAAAAAACAGCTAGTAGTACCAATTTCTAGGGATGCCAATTTAAAATTTATTTGTGTGTAACTATACTATTCACATTATGCTCCCCCAGAAAAGAACATATACCATGATAAAAACACATGCAATCAGCAGGTATGAGAAGACACCGTGGAAGAACGTCAGGCCTTTATGCCAATAGTGCTCCTTTTGGTGATCATTAGTAAGGGAGGATATTTGGGGCGGTGCGGGGGCAGTTCATAATGTTTGCCAGAGACTAGTTAGGCAGTCTAACGCATACTTCCACTGTTGTCAGATTTATTCAGTTGTTTATTGATCTCATTGAAGTTAAAAGTCCATGCATTTTTATTTTTATACTGCCTACTGCTTAGTTCCTGCCTGTTGTGTAGAAATTATACAACGGGTTTGTTGACTTGAATTTGGGCAATGTTCTTTGGTTCTGAGTATAAATGGGTTGTAGCATTTAAGTGACCTCACAAAAATAGTTTTTCTAAAGATTCATTTTACATGAGGGAAAAAAATATTTTAAAAATATTTTCTCACCTTTCTCCACCCCACCACCCCTTCAGATAATAATACTTTTGTAAATTGGTGTTTTTAGCCAACCATGACAAAACCAAAGCAAGACAGGCAGTAAAGGAAAACTGGCATTTGCCAAAACCTTACTATATGCCAGGCATGTGACCAGGCACTCTCACCTGGGTTGCCTCACTGAGTCTTCACCATTTTTCTCCCATTGTCCTCATTTTGCAAATAAGGAAACTGAGAGAATAGTTAAATAATTTGTTCATAATTTCAGCCATTAAATGATGGGACTAAAATATGAAAGTCATAGTTGTCTGACCTTGAGAAATAGTGATAATGTGAAATCATTCATCTGATATTATTCAATTGCCTGAACTTCTTGTAAGGCTCCCTATACTGTGCATTTTTATGAAGTTCACATTCAAACATGGCATATTGGGCCCTTTTTCATCTGACCCACCCTTCCACCTTTTCATTTTCATTTCCCTTTACTCTCCATATAAAATTCTCCACCCTACGGCATTTGGTAGACTCCTTTTCCTCATGCAGTGACCACCTATTACCTTTGCACAAGGTCTTTGAGACGTAAATACTGTCCCATCTACATGTGTCTCCCTGTCACCACTTCTTTCATTCTCCTTTCCCACCTGCAAGCTACTCATCATCCATGAGGACTCCTCCAGCATCTTCTCCTGTGAAGCTTTCCCTTTCTATATCATTAAATGAAATCTACAGGTTATGGATATTTAATATCTTAGAATATTTGTTTTAAAAAAGTATTATAGTGTTTATAGACAGAAGTTATTTTGTATGCATTAAAAAACAGTAGGGGGCGCCTGGGTGGCTCAGTTGGTTAAGCGACTGCCTTCGGCTCAGGTCATGATCCTGGAGTCCCTGGATCGAGTCCCGCATCGGGCTCCCTGCTCGGCAGGGAGTCTGCTTCTCCCTCTGACCCTCCTCCCTCTCATGCTCTCTGTATCTCATTCTCTCTGTCTCAAATAAATAAATAAAATCTTTAAAAAAAAAAAAATAAAATAAAATAAAAAATAAAAAACAGTAGGGCTTGGGATATTTAATTTCTACTTTATATAATTATTGTTTTATTTTCTACAATGAACAGATAACATTCTTATAATTAAGGAAAAAAAAGTATTTCCTTAAATTAAGATGGAGGATTAACCATGAGCTTTTGTCATCCATCTTTTAAAGAAGCCACTGAAGGGTGCTTGGGTGCCTCAATCCATTAGGCATCCAGCTCTTGATTTGGGTTCAGGTCATGATTTCAGGATTGTGAGATTGAGCCCCATGTCAGGCTCCCTGCTGGTCATTGAGCCTGCTTAAGATTCTCTTTCTCCTTTTTCCTCTGCCCCTCCTCCCACCCCACGTACACACACGTGTGCGTGCGCTCTCTCTCTAAAAAAATAAAGAACCCACTGAAATGAAATACAGAAGCAAAAAAAAAAAAAAAACAGCAGTGTGTAACATCCTTTAGTTCATTTCTAAATTTCTCCTTCTGGTCCCAAGGTGGGTACAGTTCCAGGCATCATATATTCACACTGTAATGCTCAGAAGAAACAAGTACAAACAAGAACATGTTTCCTCTTCAGTATTTCTTTTAACAGAGGAAAACTTACAGTAGAAGATCACAGCTACACTTTCCTTTCATTTTATTGGACATAATAGAGTATATACCTCTTTTTAAATGAATCATTGCCAGAGGGAAGAGTTATAATGAATGGATTATGGACCAATCAAGATACTCCTGGGCTGGAAGGAATGTAACCCTTACTGAATACATGAAGGAGGATGAACACTGAAGAGTTGAGGCACTGCCAACAAGAAAGTGGCTGGGGAGAAATCAAATTCTTCCCACTACATTAGAACCATTAACCCAATCTTGAACTCCTCTCCCTCCGAGGCTCTTTCACTGATCATAAACCTTCTACATCTATGATCAACAATTCTTTAATCCTCAGCCACTTCTCTGAATGCTTGCATGACTTCCTTGCCTTAACTGGTTTCCTCAGAGGATCCTGCTCACCTGCAAGCTTTTTTATTTCCCATGCCCCCACATATCCTCAAGGCTTGAAGATCTACTGGGAGTTCTTATTCTCCCTTGGTTCTTTCAAATATTTTTCCTTTTTCTTCTTTCAAAAATAACAACTCTTTTAAAGCTCATACCAAAAGTCACCACGTTCTGGGGGCTGTCAAAATTGTGGGTCACTCCTCATTCACTAAAGTCTCAAGTTCCTAATTCAATTTATTTCACTCTACTTCTATTCTTGTCATTCTTGATGTGCAATTTTTTTTTTTAAGATTTTATTTATTTGACAGAGACAGAGAGTGAGCACAAGCAGGGGGAGTGGCAGGCAGAGAGAGAGAGAGAGAGAGAGAGAGAGAGAGAAGCAGGCTCCCCATTGAGCAGGGAGCCCGATGCAGGGCTTGATCCCAGGACCCTGGGATCACGACCTCAGCTCAAGTCCTACACTTAACTGACTGAGCCACCCAGGCACCCCTGAACACAATTTCTGTATTGCACTCCAAAAATATAATCATCATATAAACTATTTGTACATAACTTATCACCTTATGTTATATACACATTAAAGGAAAATAGTGATAAACAAATTTTAATGGTCAAGAACATTATTAAGTTTTGCTTCTGACATCTAATTTTCTAGGTGACTTCTTTTGGACACTTCATGATGTGCTGCAGACAGAGTTCAATAGTGTTAACATTATACTTGGTCTTTTAACTTACACAATTTAAAATATAAGCATTCTATCTTAACTAATAAGATATTCTGCCATTTTACTGTATTGCAGGAAAAATAAAGACTGAGTCTCTCTTAAATGACATGCATCTTAGCTGCCTGATTATTTTCCTTTATCTCTAAACAAGCACCTCAAAACAGACATTTTGTATTTGCTTCCTAATATCTAATGTTATAAATCAGCTCAATTTCACAAGAACAGTATAGCTGTTTTCATACCTCATTACTATAGTTTGCTATAGTTCATCCATGGAAACTAAGATGGAACTTCATGACCTCATTATATCACAGGATAGACGGGAGGGAAACACACCATACTGTATGCACTTTGTTTATTTGATTCTAGGGTTTAAGTGGAGTCTCAGAAGGGGTAAAGAGAATGCTGCAGAAAATTTTAAGAAATAATGAATAAAACCTTCCTAAATTAGTGAAAGACATAAGTTTACAAAGTCAAGAATCTCAGAGAGCCATAAACAGAATAAATTTGAGGAAAACAATACCTAGGCACATAGTAAAACTACTCAAAATTAAAGATAAAATGACATGTTCTGTAACTTAAAGGACTGTAAACTACTCATCAGATGCCAATACTAGACAGAAGACAATGAAAAAACATTTAAAGTTCTGAAAGGAGAAGAAAACAAAGTCATCTTAGAAGTCTATATCCAGGAAAAGTATGCTTCAAGAATTATGATAAAGTAAGGATTTTATAGAGAAAGAAAAACTAAGAGTATTTGTCACAACCAGACCCCACATTACAGGAAATGCTTAAGAAAGTTACTCAGACTAAATAGAAATACCATGGGATAACCCAAATTTTCAGAAACAAATGAATAACATTGGAAATAAGATATAAAATACTATTTTAACTCTTAATGGGCTTTCAATACATATGTGTTCAAAGAAAAATTGTTTTGCAAGGTTTATATTGCATTGCATATGATACTTTTGACAGCTCTAGTATCAAGGATAATAGAGGAGAGGATAAATGGCAATATAGAAATGTGAGTTATCTGTATTGTATGTTAAGTTGCAAAAAAATAACTAAGAATTGAGTGAAGATTTATAAGTTATAGATGTATGGTGTAATCACTAGAGCATCTACTAAAAAAAAAATTACAAGGATGTAAAAAAAAAAGATAAACAGAAATGAAATAAAATTTTACCAAAAAAGGCGCAAAAAATGAGAACAAACAAAAATAAACAGAGTAAACAGAAAACAATAAATTAGTAGACTTAAGTTTAACTATATCAATAGCTACATTATTTGTTAATGGACTAAATATTCAAATTAAAAGGCATAGATTACCTGAAGGAATATAATAGGAAACTGCTACTATCTGCTATCTACAAAGGATACACTTTAAGATGACCAAAATGTATTGAATACCACGTGGCAATTAAATGCTCTCTATTGAAGGTACATTTTAATTCTAAAAAAAATAATAGATTAAAAGTAGATGAAGGGGCGCCTGGGTGGCTCAGTTGTTAAGCGTCTGCCTTCAGCTCGGGTCATGATCCCAGGGTCCTGGGATCGAGCCCCACATCGGGCTCCCTGCTCAGTGGGAAGCCTGCTTCTCCCTCTCCCACTCCCCTTGTTTGTGTTCCTTCTCTCGCTGTCTCTCTCTCTCTCTCTCTGTCAAATAAATAAAATATTTTTAAAAAATTTTTAAAAAGTAGATGGAAGAAGATATGCCATGTAAATGTAAGTGTAAGGAAACTGATGTGGCAATATTTATACCAAATAAAATAGACTCAAAGATAGAGATTACAGAAGATAAAGAAGGACGTTTCATAAAGATAACAGGGTAGTCTGTCTTAAAGACTTAACAACATTAATGTGTATATGCCTAATCAATAGTCTTAATATATAAAGCAAAAATTTACATAATTAATGGGGGAAAATATACATTTTCACATTCCTGGAGATTGTGACCCCCTTCTTGATATAATTTGACCCCCATGCTCCCAAAATCAGTAAAGGAATCACTAGATTCCTAACCAGATAAAGAAAAAAAAATCATGATCATAGAAATTGATGCAGAAAAATAACCTTTTGACAATATCAATATCCATTCATGATAAAAAAAAAAAACTATTAGCAATCTTGGAATAGAGGGGAGTTTCCTTAACTTGATAAAGAGCATCTACAACAAATCTTTAATTTTTTTTTAAGATTTTTATTTATTTGAGAGAGAGAGAGAGAGAACATGAGTGGGGAGAGGGGAAGAGGGAGGGAGAGAAAGAGAGGGAGAATCCCATGCAGATTTCCTGCTGAGCGCGGAGCCCCATTGCACTGGGGCTCAACCCCAGGACCCCAAGATCATGACCTGAGCCAAAATCAAGAGTCAGATGCTCAATCAACTGAGCTACATAGGCGCCCCTACAACAAATCTATAGACAGTATCACACTTAATTATGGAATTCTGAATGCTTTCCCCCTAAGGTTAGAAACAACAACAAAAGATGTTCACTCTCACTCCTATTCAACATACTACTGGAATTTCAGTCAGCACAATAAGAACAAAACAAAAACCAAACAGACAAACAAAAACCCCAAATGTAAAACACATACAGTTTGGAAAGGTAGAAATAAAAGTGTCCCTATTTGAATATGGCATGATTGTTTACATAGAAAATCCCAATGAATCTACCAAAAACTCCTAAAGACATGAGTTTAGACAGGCCACAGGATACAAGATCAACACAAAAATCAACAGTATTTCTATATATTAACAACAAACATGTGGAAACTGAAATTAAACACAATATGACTTACAATTGCTCCAAAGAAAATGAAATACTTGGATATAAATCAAACAGTACATATCCAGGATCTGCATCTTAAAAATTACAAAATGTTATAAAAGTAAACAAAGAAGATCTAAATAATTGGAGAGGCTATGTTTATTGATTAGAAGACTGGACATAGGAAAAATGTCAAGTACCCCGAATTGTTCTATAAGATTAGTGTGATTACTATCAAAATCCCAGCATAGACATAAGTATGTTTATTCTATATTTTATATGAAAAGGAAAAGGATATGGAATAGCTAAAACAATTGTTTAGAAAAATAAGATGGGAGGAATCACTCTACACATTGCTGAGGCTTACTAAGTAGCTTCTGTAATCAAGACCATGTGGGACTGGCAGAGAGTAGACTCACAGATTAATAGAGCAGAATAGAGAACCCAGAAACAGACTCACACAAATATGACCAACTGATCTTTGACAAAGGTGAAAAGCAATTAAATGGAAGAATGGCCTTTCAACAAATGGTGCCAGAGCAATGGGATATCCATAGGCAAAATAATGTATCCCAGCCAAACATTATGTTTTATGCAAAAATTAATCACAAAATTAATGTAAAATATAAAGTATAAAATTTTGGGGTGGAGGGAAGAGAGGGGAAAAGAGATCTAGTCTAAGAGTTCTTAGATATGAACCCAAATGCATGATCCATAAAAGGAAAAAGCAATAAATTGGACCTCATTAAAATTTAAAACTTCTAATCTACAAATAACTCTGTTAAGACATGAAGAGACAAATAACAAAGAGGGAAAAATATATGAATACCACAAAGCCGACAAAAGACTTATCTAGAAAATATAAAGAACTCTCAAAGCTCAATAGCAAAAAAACAAAAGACAAACAAAACTATCCAAATAGAAAATAGGTCAAAGACATGAACACACATTTCACTGAAGAGAGTACAAATGATGAATAAGCACATAAAAAGATGTTCAATATCATTAATCATTAGGGGACTGCAGTTTAAAAATCACAATGAGGTATCACTATGCACCTATCAGAATGGGTAAAATTAAAAATAATGATAATATCAATGGAAAACATTAAATAATACAGCTATACTGGAAAGCAGGCAAATTCTTCTAAAACTAAAAATGTATCTACCATACAACTTAGCAATTTTTACCCTTAGGCATTTATGCCAGAGAAATGAAAACCTATGATCATGTAAAACCTGTATACAAATGTTAATAGCAACATTAATTATTATTCAAAAACTGATCATAAATGCCCCTCCATGGGTGAAAAGTTAAACTATAATACCTCCTTATGACAAATGAAAGAAAGAGACTGAGAGACTCCATATTTTAAAGATGTTACTTCTCTTCCAAATTCATCTATAGAGTTGATGCAACTTTAATAAAAATTCCAGGTTTTTTGTAGGAATTCAGGTTATTCTAAACTTGGAAATGCAAATGGCTTAAAATAGTCAAAGCAATTTTTAAGAAGAAAAATTTGTAGGATTAACGCTACCTGATTCTCAGACTTATTATTAAGCTACACTAACTAGCAGAGTGTAGTGTTGAGATCTACAGATCAATAAAAGAAAATGTAAAAATCCAAAACCAGGTCACACATATAACGTCAAGTAATTTTGGACAAAGATGCCAAGGCAATTCAATGCGGAAATAAATGTTTTTAAAACAAATGTTGCAGGAGTAATTGAATCTGTATTTAAAAAATAATCAACTCTTACATCATACCATACACAAAAATTAACTTGAAGTGACCAATGACCTAAATATATAAGCTACAGTTAAAAAACTTCTAAAAGAAAACATAGAAGAAAATCTTCATACTTCTAATAGGCAAAGTTAGATAGAACACAGAATATGAAACAGAAAACCAAAAACTGGTCAACCAGACTTTACCAAAATTAAAAATTTCTGCCTTTCAAAAACTCCACTAACAAAAAAAAGGCCAGCCATAGAACAGAAGATAATATTCACAACACATGTTTGACAAAGGAATTGTACCCAGAATACATAAAGAACTCCTACAATTCAATAAGAAAACAAAACAGTTTAAAATAGGAAAATATGTGAATAGATGCTTTATGAAAGAAAATATGCAAATGTCCAATACACATAGATAATGTTTAACATATCTCATTATAAGGAAGAGGCAAATTGAAACCACAATAAGATACCACTATATACTCATTAGCATAGTTAAAATTAAAACAGACAAAACTAAGCGTTTACCAGGATGTACAACAGCTGGTGCACTCATGCATAATGGGTAGGAATGTAAAAATGTTCCCACTTTTGAAATCTATTTTCTTAAAAAGTTAAACATATGCTTATCATCCAATACAGCCATTCCAAGAGAAACGAAAATATATGTCCACACAAAAACTTGTAAACACATGTTCATAGCAGCTTTGTTAATAATCAAAAACTAGAAACAACCCAAGCGTCCAACAACTACACATTACAAGATATTCATACAATGGAATACAACAACTCAGCAATAAAAAACAATAAACTGGTATGTGCAACCTGGATGAATTCCAAAATTATTATGCTGAATGAAAGAAGACACAAAAGTGTACATACTGTGTGATTCCATTTATATAAAATTCTCATAAATGCAAAGGAACTCAGTGACCTAAAACTGATGGGTCACTGTGTAGGGCTAAAGGTGAAGACAGGAATAAACTGCAAAGGGCATGACATAAAATTTCTGTATCTTGTTGATCTATTATACATCCATCAATACTGTCAAATTTTAGGCTTTAAAAGATGCAGTTCATTTTATGTAAATTATACTTCAATAAAGCTGGTTGGGGTTTTTGTTGTTTATTTTAATGACACTCCTTTGAGAGAGTCTGAATATAGAAACACATATGGTGACTGCCTTCACCGAGTTCATTATCATTTCCCTGAATGTCACGCTTTTTTACACTTAGAGGCTGGTGGATTTGCACTGATCCTTTTGCTCTTATTTTGTCCAGTTTGTGTTACTTATATTTGCAAGTGGGACAAAGGTTTAATTTGTGGCAGACAGTCTGAAACTTTAATCTCTCCTCCTTTAAATCTGAGTTTACAACCATCTAAGTCTTCCTGCCAGAATGTGACCTTCAAATAAAATTGCTAATTAAACCCAGGCATAAGAAAGAACTAACATTCAGTTGCAGTCTAAAGTTACATGAAGTTGAAACATCTCTTAATAAAGCAACCAGATATTTTTTCTGTAGATTAAGTTAGAGAAGAAAGACCCACTCCTGCAACATTCAAATACATTTTACACTGAGTGGTTTAAAGGGACATTTAAACTACCATAAATTAATGAGATCATATAATTTTACACGAGTACCCATATGAATATAACCAGTTGTAATACACTTCTCACTCTGCAATATTTTCAACATTTTTAAGACCAAACATCAAAACAAACTTACCGAAGAAATGATTTAATATTTTCAGCTTTCATCTCAGATATAAGTTTCCACCGTATACTTTGATCATAGGGTGGTGAAGTGGTCGTTTCTTTCAAAGGCTTAACAAACCAGCCTAGGGGAGAGAATACATATACCTATACTTACCATATACGTATATAATTGCTTTTGACTTTTACAAAAATTAGAAGCCAAAAAAAATAGTCCTTACTTCAGAAATAGCTCAAAGTGAGCTTTATAAAAATGTTCATATTAAATGCAGAAGTCCTTCAAATTCTGCTATGCAGTGTAATTTTGAGTTGGTTAAAACTAGTTTTAGGAGATATTCTTTTCATTTTCCTACATGTTACGCATCAAGGCATGGGCCTCTATCTTTCTTGTTCTCCTTGGGGTGATCTAGTTCGTAGCACAGCGCCTGACACACAAGAAACATTCCACAAATATTTATTTAGTAAATGATGAAGGAAGGGCAGTTTTTGCAGTGCTGTCCATATTAGTTGCTAGTTTTGACAAATGAAACCACCTTTTTCATGCCTGTGGAGAATGACAGCTCTGACCTAACAGCTCTTGACAAGTATCTTGAGCTCACTGAACCTTTAATAAATCTGAATTTCAGTCACACTTCATTAAGAAGGTCAAAAGGCATTCCATTCGGTTTCCAGTTGGGCTGAAATTCACGGAATTGACCGCACGCAGGGAGCTCAGGGAGCCCGCACAGCCTCCAGGCTTGTTTTCTCTCATTTCTCCCCAGCCTGGCAGGGAGAAGCACCAGCCCTGCACTGGGGAGAAGGGGTTCATACTTACCCACCATAAATCCTGCCAGGAAAGATGCCAGCGCCGCAGCCAAGTACATCCAAAAGTAGAGACGGCCCCTGGACTTCGCCATGGCTCCCTGGGGACGAAGCTTGGGGCTCCGGAAAGAGCCACCCTCTAGCCTGCAGACCAACAGAGAGCACGCCAGGGGAGGCGGTGAACGCTGGCCCACCCGCAGGTTTCCTGCAAAGCCGGGCTGCCACCCCCGCCCTCCAAACCCGCAGCAAACAACTCCCACCCCCTCTGGTTCTCAGTGGGCCTTAAGGGGGAAAAGGAAATCCGGCAAGGGGAGGAGACAGAGCCTTCCTGTTGGCCGGCAACTCCCATAATGTTGATTCTGCAGTAACCAGGACAGTCCGCTGTGGGGAATGGGGAGGGGGTGGCTAAGGAAAAATGTCCCTAATGGTTTCCTAAAGAACTCAACTGTTAACCTTAAAAATAAAACTATGTTGTTTTACCGACAAAAATGGATCAAGAATAGCAGAAAATTATAATTCCAAACATGCACGCTCCAGCAGAACCACAGGCAAGGGTGAGAACAAAGGAGAGGGTTGGTCCTTCATAGCTGAAAGCTGGGGGTATTTGATAGGGCTGTTGTAAACATAAAGTCCATTGGAGTGAACTAAAGTATAGTGGCTTTTCATTAGCTGAGTTATGACAGTCTCTCTTTGGCTGAGCTGTTGCTGGGAGGGGGAGAAAACCTTTCTTCCTCCTGCTGGGGAGTAAAGTGGTACCTACTTGCAAGGTGTATCTCTTCCTGTTGGCATCTGCAATTGGTGGTGAGTGGTAGGATGAGAGAACTTCCTTCTTCCGGCTTCCCCACTCCATTTTAGTGAAGTTTACCTTTATTAATATTTACATTTCCTCCCTTTGATCAAGACATTTCCTCAAAAGCATCACTGATCAAGAGTCAGGTTTTCCATATTTTGTGGTTTTGTCCCTTTTGTCCAGGAAGGACCTTTCCTAGTTGTCATGTCCCATGTTCCACTTAAGGCCACATTACAGTAACAGGGAAGGTTTGGAGAGAGGTTTGGAGAGAGAACCACCAGGTTCTCCTTTCTGAGCATCACCTTTCTGAGTACATTGTTTTCACAAAAGTTTGACACGGAACAAAATACAACACTTGAAATAATTATACAAAGCATGACAATTTCAAATTGTGGTAGAATAGAGGTCAACTGGTACCCTAGGTCAGAAAGTAGCCAACTAACATGTTTATTGGCACTTATTCCAACAAAGGGGAGAAAGGTTCTCCTTATGAAAACAAGCCTGCAGTCATGTATGTTTCCTGGAAGTCTCCCCTTAAAGCAACCATGAAAGATGAGCAACATCACATGGAAAGAATGAACGGAGTACATCTGGGAAGATACAGTACAGTTATAAACATGAAGCAGTAGCTGATGAACTTGTTGCAAAACAGCAACACTTCAAAGATGGTTTAAAATGGTATTATCTCAAAAGAACGGCTTGGAAGCAAATGTGTTAATATCAATGAAAAGTTGTAAATTTAGAAACCATGAATTTAGGTAAGACTCAGGGGTCAGGTCGTAGTTCAGATGAAAGACTTTTATGAATTCTGACCTTCTCACCCTTCAGAGAAATCTCACAGGATCATGCGAAGGTTGTTTCCAAAAGGCCATGGTCAAAAGAAGATGTTTCCCCTTTTTGCAAGAGTTTGGGAAATATAGAGCATTTTCTTTCCATAAAAGAGAAAGCACCAGTGAACAGTGAGAAAAAGGGATACAGTCCTGGTCCAGACATCGTGGGAAAGTGGTCTCATTAGATGTCATCTGCTTCAGTTCCAGGAAATCTTCACTTTGAGGTCACCAGCTGGTGTGCGGACCCAGTCAGGGTTTGCAGCTTTCTTTAATGTGTCACGTGAACCCAAGAATCTATTCCTTGAGGTTGGTGGCCCAAGGGTTGGTTAGCAGTTCCTGATAAGGGCCTTCCAGTGAGGTTGAGTCTCTCTGGAAGTGTCTATTCCAACAGATGAAATCTCCAGGTTGCAGAGTACTTGAAGTCTGTCTCCCATGTACTTGAGTACATGGTGAAAAGATTGCTCTACCAAAGCACGGTTATTTTCAGTAGAAGCATCTAGGTCTTTACAATGTTAAAGTAGATCCCCTTCTATCAACTCCAAGTCAGAGAAGGGAGGGGCCAAGTGCTTAGGACATCCTGTGACCATCTCAAAGGATGAGAGTCCAGGAATCCCAAAGAGAGTGGATCTAAAATTTAGAAGACCAACAGCAATGCTTTCAGCTAAGGTATTTGGAGGGTCTGTACAAATTTTGTCAGTGCTGTTAGTGCAACTAACTATCCCTGAAGAATGAAAATGGTATGCACAATGAAAGTTGTAAAACTGGCCAAACAGAACAGACTTGTTGAAACACCTGCCTGGTAAAATGAGTTCCCCAAGCCCTATGAAGTTCAAGAGGGGTTCCCCAGGGAGGGATAATCTTTTCTGTTTGACTTTTTTTGGGGGGATTTTATTTATTTATTTGAGAGAGACAGAGAGAGCACAAGCAGGGGAGGGGTAGGGGGAGAGGGAGAAGCAGGCTCCCCTCTAAGCAGGGAGAGCGACATGGGGCTCAATCCCAGGACCCCGGGATCATGACCTGAGCCAAAGGCAGACGCTTAACTGACTGAGCCACCCAGGCGCCCCAGGGATCTTTTCTAGCAGAATTTAAGCCACAGAATAAGCATTGGTCTGTCTACAAGGAAAAAACTTTGGTCCAGTGAGAAAACAAACTATAATAATTAAAACATACTTATTTCCATGAGACAGGGTAGCTATATGAAGTCCATTTGTGTGAACAGACTTTTCTGGATACTTTGGACAGGTGGGACAAGAAAGGTAGGCACTTTTTGCAGCCTTTATATTTCCCCACCTACATTCCCAAAGATTATTATTTTGTCATAGGTCAATGGTTTAATGATGGTAAAATAGTAAACAATGATTGGACAACTCTTGTCATTTTTTCCAATTCATCATTTGAGAGAACATCCCTTTCAGCCATGACAGGTTTGGGTCTTGGTTTCCTTGAGAACAGCGTTTTGTTGGAAATATCAGTGAGGTGGTTTCCTTTAGACTCTAGGAGTTGAGTCTGGAAGGCCCAGGAAGCTTAGTAATAGCCAGACCTGCCTGCAAAAAGTATGGCATCTAATAAATTTGGGACATTGGAGCCATTTTTTATTTTATTCCCATTGTAGGTAAAGAAACTTCATTGTTTCTGTAACACTTCTAAAGTCATGAGCTACTCCAAAGGCAAACCGACTACTGATATAAATGTTTGTACATTTGGCTAAGGTACAAGCCCAAGTATGGAATATAACTAAACCTGCTAGGCCAAAATAGCCACAGGTAAAGGTATGGACTCAATGACTTCCAAAGGAGTTGTGATAGCATACCCAACACAATAGTTACCATTTTCATCTTTTAAATAAGAACCATTATTAAACCATGAAAAATCTGCATTGCTTAGAGGAGTTTCCTACAAATTGTCAAAGGGAGTCAAAAGTTATCTGTCAGCATTAAGCAGTCATGAGGGATTTCATCCATGAAGGAGAGGATAATAGTAGAGCTAAGGTTACTGCAGCAAGAAGAGTTATATGAGGAGCAGTCAGCAGCAGGATGTCCTAGGAGGCAAGGCAACCGACTTAAGGGTAATGAAAATTGGGGGGGGGGGGGGGCTTCTGCTACATGGGACACAGGATGGTTAAAGAGGATCCTGTGATTATTTCTCCAGAGTGGCTTCGACCAAAAGGGCAGTGGCAGGAATGACTCTAAGGAAAGGGGGTTATCCCCATGCTAAACGGTCCAATTGTTGGTTATAATGCCCTATTGGTTGATGATGTTCCCCTGTTTTTAGGTGAGTACTCCAAGGGCATTCCCTTCCCCCTCACACACAATGAGGAAAAGGGGAAGTTGATAATTAGGATGTCTGAGGACAAAGAGTTTTATTAGGTTTTTCTTTAAGGTCCCCAAATCTATGTCATCGTGATCTTGCCAAATAGAGTCATTTTTAAATAAAAATGTGGAAGTTGAGCCTTAAGAGAGAAGTTTGGAATTCAGTTTCAACAGTAGACAGCCAGTCCAAGAAAACTTCATAAATGGCACTTAGTTTTAGGTTTTGGGAAGTTCAGGATGCCATGAAGCCTACCTGGATCCAAATGTAGTTCTTGTTCTGAGATCAGACACTCTAAGTATCAAACCTGAGTTTGAGCAAACTGCATTTTTTCTTTGGAATCTTTCTGCCCCTTTAGGGCCAGAAGTTTTAACAGGCAGATGCAGTCTTCCTGTGAAGAGGTTTGAGAAGGGGAGCAGAAAAGCAAATTATCTATGTACTATAACAAATAGAGCCTGCAGGAAGCTTTCTATCACCCAAATAGCTCTTGAGTTTTATGAAAGGAAAAAACTGGGGCATTACTGTCCAGGTGCATTTCCACTCTTCCCAAGTAAAAGCAAAAAGATATTGGCTATCCTTATTAACAGGAATACTAAAAAAATATACTGCAATTAGAGTGAAAAGTTTGCTTTCAGTGGGAATGGGTATCAGTAGGGTATGGGGGTTAAGAATAACAGGGTGCCAAGGTATAAAATGTTATTTATTGTTCAGAGGTCCTGGACAAACCTCCATCCTCTGCCATTGGGTGCTCTCACAAGTAAAATAGGGGTATTATAGGGACTAGTGCAGGGGATATGAGCCTTGCAATCTCATATTATGGGACTGATGCCTTAGAGGGCTTCTTTATATATAGGTTAATTTATTAATTAAAATTGATTAGTAAAGCTTTATTAATTCTGAGGAGAAGTTCTGATGGATTTGAATCTTGATGGGAAATGCACTGTGGATTCTGCAATATAATTTGAAGAGTTTACCCATAAAGAGGATGGTAGCTGATCCAATAAGAACAAATGATTACTGTCTCCAGACTCAGCTATAGTGATATCAGAAACAAGAGCAAATAAGAGCTATGAAAGAGTTATTTAATTTCCCTGGTTGACTATTTAGGTTACTACTATCAAATTCCAGAATTATTTCCTCCTTTTGGGAGGAAAATTCCAGTATGAGTATTTTCTAAGAAATCTTGGCCCAATAAATGAATACGGGTGGAGGAACTAAGCAGAAGAATGTGTATCTCACAAAGGGCCTAGATAAAAGAGAGACAGACAGACAGATAGGAACCTGTTGAGGTTTATTAAAGACCCTCACTATTTGAACTGTTTTAGTACTCTGAGACAGGAGCTCCTTTAGAGCAGTGGGGTTAGTACTGGGAATGTTGCCCCAGGGTCAGTAAGGACAAATAGATTCATCCCCAATCTGGAGAGTGGTTTCTCCAAGCAGATTAAGAGGGAGGACTGGGAAGAGCCCCTGTAGTTCCTCCAAGCACCATTATTGGGAATTAGGAAGATATTGGAAAGGCTGGCTAGGGGGCTGATGGCACCTGGAATGCTTAAATTTGTAACAATTATTTTTTCCAATGTCCTGGCCCTTTGCAATAATGGCAGAAACTAGGTTTCTTGGTTCCGTAGAGGAGCCTTCATTTTCCAGAACTGAAAATTGAGAATTGTGGCCATCTTTCTTATAGGTGACTTATCTGGAATATGAGCAAGCTAGTTTGCCAAGCTGACTAAATCTGGAGTGGCCATAGTTCCCCATTCTGTCATGGTCCTTTTAACTAAAAGAGAAAGAGGCTCCTTCAGTCCACTAATAAACAGAATTAAATACCACCCAGGTGGATTCAACATCTAAACAAACACCAGAATTTTCTTTAAAGACAATTTGCACTTGACTGTAATAGATACAGTTTCACCAGGCTTTTGTGTACAAACATGAATTCTGTTCCAATTAACAGGCTTAGGAAAAGCTACTCTAATTGCTTGGTGGACATTTCCAGTGAGTGTTCAAGCATTTTGCCAAAAGTTAAGGTTTATTTCTCCAAATCCCTTTCAGGATGTTTCTGTTGAGCTAATTTTATCCAGTATTTGACCTGGCCCTCACCAACAGGCGTGTGGACAGATAAATATCCTAGAAGCCAGGTTGTACATTTGAATAACTATGCTAAATTCTTCAGCAAACCTAAAGGGGTCCTCGGTCACTTAAGGAAAATATGGCTCAATATTCAGCCTTAGTGCAGGGAACCTAAGACATCTGAGGTTTATTTAGATCCTCACAAGACTTAACTTTATGGAGTAGATTTTAATACACTCAGAAGAGCAAGTTCTGGGAAGAGATTCAGAGGAAAAATGAAGTTCAACAAAAGGATTAGAAAGGGGAGGAAGCATATACAGGAGGAAAGGCCGGCACAAAGGATCAGAAGAAAATAGCTCTGGAGGAAGGGCCTGTGCACAGGGTGGAGGCCATGTGTCTGGAGACAAAATGGGGGGGGGGGGAGTCCTCAGAAGCCATTTTGATTCCTTTCAATAGTTTGCCTCAGTTAATTTAGAAATAGTATTTCACAAAGAAGCAAACTTAGAATCCTAAAAACACTTAGAAGCCTCAAGGTACCAATTAAAGAGGCATCCCATTCAGTTTGTTTTGTTTTTTAGCTGGGGCTTTCTAACTGAGGAAATCAAAAGTTCCCCATAAAGGCCATTAATGTTCTAAATAACTTGTGATTAAGTTGGCCCATTTAATTAGAATTGCACATGAGGAGGGACTTCTGTTTTTAAACATAAAACCAGTGGGGGATGCCAGAAGGAAGGACCCCCTCAAGGCATTTTGATGACTAAGCTTCCATTTTTTTGGAGGTATTCTCTAGAGCAAAAAGAAAAACCTCCTGAACAGCACAGTTCCAATAGGAACATCCTGGTTCCAAAAAGGAGTCTCACCCAAAGCCAGCACAGTTCCAAAAGGCACAGTCTGGTTCCAAAGAGTCAGACCAAAAGCTGAACAAGTATTCTCAGAAAGGGCAAGGCCTTAAAATAGATTCCAAATAAAGCCTGTAGAGATCGACACAAACACAAAGAGAGCAGAGATCCAATGCAGGAGCAAACTTACCCTCAAACTCCAGGGTCGGCAAGAAAGCAGTGAGCTCAATTGGCTCTTTGGGGTCTGGAACCTGTTTGCTCACCAGCCTTGGAGTTATTGGAAGGTCTTCTCGGGATCCCATACCTGCCCACCAAGTAATGTTAACCTTAAAAATTAAGCTGTCGGTTATTTCACTAGCAAAAATGGGTTGATTCGGGAGTTGCAGAGAATTCCAATTCAGGACATGCAAGCTACCAGAGAACAAAGGAGAAGAATGTTCTTTTATGGGGGCGGGCAAAGGGGGAGGGAGAGGAACTGTTGTTACAAACAAAAAGTCTGTTGGAGTAAACTGGGAGTTTGAAGTATAGTGGCTTTTCATTGGCCGACTGTGACAGTGTCTCATTGGCTGGGCTGTTGGGGCGGGTTATGAGCTTTCTCATTCCTGCTGGGACAGTAAAGCAGTAGAACTAGGAAGGTACATCTATTCCTGTTAAGGTCAGCAATGGGCGATGAGTGGTACAGTAGGAGAGCTCCCCCTGTTGTCCTCCCCACTCCATTCTAGGGAGATTTCCCTTAATTAATTTTCACACTATTTGTCTCTTTGCCACCCCCATTCCAGTAATTGCTGAATTTCAGCAGCAAGGTGCATTTAAGTACTGCTTTTCCTTCCCTATTGACAAATTCCCTGTTGCCAAATTCTGTCCTAATTCCAAATGGTCCCACTTGGGAAGCATTTCTGATCTTGGCTGCTCCACCAGGATGCATTAGTTCCCTAACCATACATCAACAAAATTTGATGGGATTGAGTTGTTTTGTCAATCACTACCTGAACAACACTCCAAATTTCTGTAATTCTCAGTTTCTTCTGTACTGGAGTTTTTCCATGACCTGACTGAATTATTGTAGGTTTAAATTAATAAGATTAACCACTTTAAATATCTAGCACCATAATGGACAGTAGGTTCTCAACAAACATCATCCTCCCTGTCCTCCCCTTCTTATCAGTTATAGAGCATTTCTTTTTAAAAGTGTTTAGAAAGGGGGCGCCTGGGTGGCTCAGTTGGTTAAGCATCTGACTCTTGATTTTGGCTCAGGTCACAATCTCAGGGCTGTGAGATCAAGCCCCGCACCAGGCTCTACACTCAGTGTAGATTCTGCTTGAGATTCTCTCCCTCTCCCTCTGCCCCTTCCCCTGTTTGTACATGCACAGGCTCTAAAATAAATAAAATAAAATCTTTTTTTTTAAAGAAAAAGTGTTTAGAAGATTTGCAAAATGGTGGTCTTTGTTAATAGGACTCCTGCATCCATCTATTTCATCCTAAAGAATATCTTTAGCAATTCATGACTGAATTCCTTGTATCCAACTAAAAGCAGTTTGCAGCCAGAACAAACATGCCTAGCAAGTAAATTTTGAAGGGGATAGTACATCTATGGTATTGCTCCCAATCTTTATTGCATTGTCGAGGCCTTGATGATCTTAGTTAAGGCACCTCTCTTTGGTCCTAACAAGTTGCCAGAGGAGTCTATAAATTCATTTTTAGTGAACTGTAATTGCTGATAGATATGATATATCTTATAGATTTTTCCCTTGGAACTTTGTAGAATCCCCGAGAGTTAACTTTGAGCTAAATTATCTTTAGTCAACTAATTGATCTCAAAATATATGTAATTCAATGCCAAAAACCCACAAATAATCTGGTTTTTTAAAATGGGCAGAGGACCTGAATAGACATTTTTCCAAAGACAACGTACAGATGGCCAACAGGCACATGAAAAGATGCTCAACATCACTTATCATCAGGGAAATGCAGATCAAAACTGTAATAATGCACATTTGTCAGCATGGCTAAAATAAAAAACACAGAAAATACAAATGTTGGCGAGGATGTGGAGAAAAGGGAACCCTTGTGCACTGTTGGTGGAAATGTAAATTGGTGCAGCCAGTATGGAAAACAGTATGGGGGTTTCCCAAAAAATTAAAAATAGAAATACCATATGACCCAGTAATTTCACTACTGGGTATTTGCCCAAAGAAAACTCAAATACTAATTTGAAAAGATACATGCACCACTATGTTTATTGTAGCATTATTTACAATGGCCAACATATATAAGCAACCCAAGTGTCCATCCATAGATGAATGGATAAAAATGGTATTTTTACACCATGAAATATTACTTGGCTGTAGAAAGAATTTGTCATTTGTGACGACGTGGATGTATCTAGAGGGTATCATGTTAAGTGAAATAAGTCAGAGAAAGACAAATACCATATGATTTCACTTACATGTGAAACCTAAAGAACAAAACAAATAAACAGATTCTTAAATACAGAGAACAAACTGATGGTTGCCAGAGAGGAGGTGGGTAGGTACATGGGCAAAATAAGTGAAGGAGATTAAGAGATACAAATTTCCAGCTATACAGTAAGTCAGAGAGATGAAAAGTGCAGCATAGGGAATCTGGTCAACATTGTAATAACACTGTATGGTAGCAGATGGTGGCTACACTTCCTGTAGTGAACACCGAGTAATGTAGAGAATCACTGAATAAATATATTGCTTACCTGTAACTACTATAACACTGTATGTCAATTATTCTTCAACAATAAATATTTTAAAAATACTTCTATATTGCTAAAAAGCCCTAACTTGAAAGAGCCCAGCTCTTGCAATCCTTTACCATACCTTAACTGATGACTCTAGCATTTTATATTTTAGAGATGAACACCTTCAAAAAGATATTTTCATAACAAAGCAAGTTCCCCCACCACAGCAGCTGCATATATAGGATGAAGTTATTCAAACAGAAGCAAAAGCCAATCAAGTAACTATACTCCTCAGGGTTTAAGAAACATTTTTCCTAGAGCATCCACAATTGTTTTTATTTTTAAAAGTTGGAATTTTAATAAATATCCAGTTTTTACTTTAACAGTAGGGTGACAAGTGTCTTCTCTAGGTCACAAACAATATCAAACATTCTTTGTATCAGTATACACAAAAACATGCTACACATATACCTTTTGAGGACCTATTATATCATTTATCTCTAAGCCCTTGGCCTTTTCTATCTGCCACCCATGGGACCACTGGCTATTGACTACATCTCTCTCATCTCTAGATGGAGAAAGAGAAGGTAGGAACTAATGATTAAAATGATTTATTTGAGGGGTGGCCTGAATGGCTTAGTTGATTAAGTGTCCAACTCTTGATCTCAGCTCAGGTTTTAATCTCAGGGTTGTGAGTTCAAGCCCTGTGCTGGGCTGAATGCTGAGCATGGAGCCTACCAAAAAAAAAAAAAAAAAAAAAGGACTTATTTGAGAAATTTGTTTTTATATTCCTATCTCAATTTTTAAGTAACTGAAGTTTGACTACTAGAAGACATCAGCATATTAATCAGCACAATTTCCCAACTTGATTAATCTCCCCAAATTAAAATTATTTATTCAACCAATATTTACTGAAAGGTTATAGCATGCCAGACATTTGTTTTTGGCAGCAAAGAAAGTTTATTGAATGATAGCAAAGTGACAGTACAAAGCTCCTGAGGAGGGAGGGGACCCAAGAAGGTTGCCCTAGCATGCCAGACATTGTGAAAAATCCCGACGATATGATCCTTGCCTTTAGAAAGCCTATGATATAAGGAGAAGGCAAATATTGAATATGTAACTAAATGTGAAGATTTCTAAGAAAAAGCAGTATTACCTTAACCCTGAAGGTCGTCGCTGCCTCAATAGGTGGCATCTGCAATCTTTATCTTGCCAATCCATTGTAAAAAAAGTCTGGTTAGGTGGTTCACCAAGTCTTTGGCTTTTTGTTAATACAGATACAAACTCATTAGTAGGTTAAATTGCTCTTATACAATCTTTTCTCCCCTCCCTCTTCTCACATCCTAAAAGAACCAATCTTACAACTTCAAAGTTCAAACCCATCAAATGGGTCACAGTAGGATTTGAAAATAAAGTGTGGGGCGCCTGGGTGGCTCAGCTGGTTAAGCGACTGCCTTCGGCTCAGGTCGTGATCCTGGAGTCCCGGGATCGAGTCCCACATCGGGAGTGTGATATGTACTAATAAGGTGGTATATACACCACCATACGTGCCCATGTATGTGTACATGCCAATGATTAAGGATCTAATAAAGGAACAGCGTTCAGCTGTGCCACACATTTCATGTTTTGTCTGAAGATGTTGCCTTATCTTTCACATGAGAGGGATCACCTAGATATTCACTGTGCAGGTATGGACATTATGCCATTAATGATGTCACAAGGTGACAGGATGATCTGGTTATCCAGATAGCAAGGTTCATTTTCAAAAAAAAGTGAAGAGTTGATATCATGATGGCTGTGATTCGTGACAAGAGCTATATCCCAGTTGAACATTTTTAAAATCCTGGGTGCAAAAACTGTCAAAAATCAGTTTCAAACTTAAAATAAGATGGTAGAATGTTAGTATATTATACAGTATGCTATAGCCCATAAGGCAAGTAAGAAGTTAGAGGAAGTATAGATAGTGAGAAAAGTGTAAAAGACTGATAAAAGTGGGAAGAAATTTTAGAAGAAAAGCAGAAAACCACGATTGGATGAGTTTCTTCTGATGTCACAATTACTCTACTCAACAGTATATGTAGACATGAGAAAAGGCCCACCAAGTGAAAGTGTAAAACAGGGACAGGGCCCCCACCCAGACCCTTCCATCAACACAGGACATGTGTAACCACGATGCTAACATTCCAGACAGAAGCTTGGCCCTGGTAAGTATATTATTTGGCCTTTAAAGCAAAATTTCCTGCTCAGCATTTCCCACCCCTTATCATTAACATGTGCTTTCAGCTTGTTTTCCATGACAGCTTTTACCTAATAATGCTAAGATCGGGGGACTCCTCATGCTTTTTCTTGCAGCACTCTTATCATCCAGCCTCATTTATAGCCTCTATCCTCATGTACTTTCAGTATCATTCAATTATGAATAAATCTCTCTAGATTTTTGATCTCCCTTCTAACCCTTTCTCTATTCCATCTTACCTGACCCCTGTTTTGACTTGATGATACCCCTCCCTAAAATCAGACAGCTTTCCACTTCATGGGGAAGTGGAAGTGAGTTCCATGGTGACTCATGGGTCAGAGAGAAAGGATGAATCTTTGCTCTGCACCATTATTGGCTTTTTTGAAGTTGCTACCTTCTGATTTTATCATTTGCTTCCTATTCTCATCCTTAAACCCAGTTTAATGCCAAGATGTTCTCCCACCTTTGGCAGTGGTTTTAATGGCTTCCTTGTAGATTAGATTCTGGGTGCACCTCTGGGCCTTCACTCTTTGTTTTCTTTCACACCTACATCCAATCCACCAGTAAATTCTACTGGCTCTGCAATCAAAATATAGCTTGACTCCAGCTGCTTCACCAGTGTTCTAATCTTAGCTGCAATCATCTCTCATCTAGACTTCTGTATCAGCCCCCCAACTGGCCTCTGCCTCCACTATTACTCCTGTATAGACCATCTCTGACTTAGCTGAGTTTTCTTCCTAAAGTAGCAATTGGATTTTGTTATTATCCTTCAAAGGTTTCTCATTAAACTTAAAAATAAATTCAGACCTCTTAGAGTAGCAGCCAAACCCACTTGATCTAGCTTTTAAATCTCACCTCCCTTCAGGGTAAGACAACACTAAGGAAACATATCCAAGACAAATTCATAGAGACCAGGAAACTACCACATCAGCAGAGATCACCAGCATCACAAAGAACCAGACAATCCCAAAGGGAGACCTCTGGTACTATACCATCCTAGTGATAGTGTAGCATGCCCATATGTCTACAGATGAAGGAGGCTTGGTAAACAGTAAATGGCCAAGAAAGTTCCTGGCCTTCTTCCACACTATTGTCCAAGGGTCCCTAACAAGGCAAAACAGCAAGAAAGGAGAACCCACTATTTTAGAATTGGAGACAGTTATTGGAAAAACTAAAATGTTTTTATTCCAGTTATTAAATGGTAACTCCTCTTGACCACCCAAACTGACCAAGGACGATAGAATTCATTACAATGACAATATAATCACTATTCTGCAAGCCTTAGTCATAATGAAGCTCAATCCTACAGTTTCCTAACTTCATTGCCAGTATTTGAGACTCAGTGCTTATCTCTGCTAAATCTCAAACTATCCCGAGAAAGGCTTCCAGACATTTGCCAGGCTTCTCACTGCTCTTAGCTTTCATGTAGAATGCCTCCTTTTTCTCAGACCCAGACAAACAAGGCTATTCATGAGTAAGTGAAAGAGGTTTTCAGATAACTAAGAAGTGAAGTTATTACAGACTTTGGTTCATAGAAAGAAGGTGGAAAAAAATCCAGGAGAGAAGAGACAAAAGGGTAAAAGAACCATGGTGTGGTTTAAGAGGATATGAAATAACTTGTTCAATGAATGCTCTCTGGCTTTCACAAAGACCAACATTTTAACAACCTATCTATCCTAACTTTTAAAACACAGGTCATTCTTTCACAACAACACTAAATTTTTAACCAACATAGACATTTTATTTACTTTTCCTTAAAGTCTCTTTTCATAAATAAGAATGCTATTTGAATATTTTATAAAAGTTACTTTATGTTGGAACAAAATATCTGAGGGTAGCTTACATCTTGCAGAATAGGGTAAAAGTCCCTAAAACTAAATACATAAAACTGGACTTAAGATACCTAAAAAAAGCGAAAGCCATTCCCAGGACTTTGACTTCCAAAAGATTTAAGGAGCACTAAACTGCAACAGACTTGGAACGATCGACAGACCGCAGGACCATTATCCTGGTCATTCTCGTTGTCATCTTTTGAGGAAAAAGGGTGTGGCGAGCAGGCTTACTATACTTACTTACTTACTTACTACAACATCTTAGTATCAAAACATTGTGTTTTCTGTACTGCTTAGAGAAGACTGTCCTTGCAATTTATTGGCCTCAAGAGACACATTATCCCTTCTCTTCCCCAAGCAAAATACATCCAAGGAGAGATACTCTATCCTAGTAGAAAATCAGCTTTAATGAATTTTATACCATTTCTTACTTAGTTTAGGTGAAACCAAATTTAAAACTAATCTGTAAATACAGAATTTGGAGTGAGATAATTACTATTTACCTTCCACTTTAAAAATTGCTTTGGATACTTGCTCTGTAGGCATTGGGAAACAGCATCTCACCCAGATGAAAGGGTGTTGACTACACTTAAAACAACTCCAAAATTAAAAATGTAATTACCATATGATCCAGTAATTCCACTTCTGAGTAGATGATGTAGATGAAAATACCAATTCAAAAAGATATCTGCACCCCCATATTTATTGCAGCATTATTTACAATAGCCAAGAAATAGAAACAATATACATGTCCATTGATGGATGAATTAATGGGTATTAAGGAGACCATGTGTTGCACTGGGTGTTATATGCAACTAATGAAATCGTTGAACACTACATCAAAAACTAATGATGTACTATATGCTGCCTAACTGAACCAAATAAAAAAAGAAAGAAAGAAAATGTGGGAGAAGGAAGATGGCAGAGTATTATGATCCTGAGTCACCACCTCCCACGGACACACCTTGGCAGGGGACCCAGCACAGAAGCAGCAGTTTGAAAATCACCTGAGTTATACATGAGGAAAATTTATTGACTAATTTTAGGACACATGCCAGAGAGTCAGGAATCTGTGGGAGCTTTCTCTGGAAGCAGGAGTGCTGGCATGTGCCATTTTTCTTGCCCTCCTTCAGCCTAGATAACCAATGGTTGCAGCATCAGTTCTGACACTCTCCATTTACCTTGTTTGCACCGCTTGCCTGCCCTGGCATTTCCCTATAGACCTGCCCCACTCAATCTGCTTACCTCAGCAGGCAGCCCCTCCAAAGAGCTCCTGCCCTGCCTCACCTAGGAGGCAGCTTCAGTCAGGACTGGTGTCCCTCCAAAGTGATTACTGCCCTGCAACACTGGGCAGGTGACCTCAGCTGGGACTGCCATCCCTTCAAAGGGATAGGAAAGCTAATCCTACACACTAGTGTGCCCAGCTGCAGCTGGGCCTCTCAGCTAGCTGTGCAGGAACAAACCTTGCTCCACCAGTGCATAGCAGCAGATGCAGCTGATTACTGCTGACAGATGGGATGAGCACTGGCGCCACCCACCAGCATACCTGCTGTGGCTGCAGTAGGCCATGCAGGGGACAAGCTTTATCCACCAGTGCACCTAAAGAGCTGAGGCTGAATCATAATAGGGGGCATACACAGGGGACACCCTTGGAACTTCTGTTTTGGTGACCAGGGGGAGTTGTGTTACAAGGCATCATAGGGACACCTTCTACATAAGGTCACTACTTCTAAAACCAAGAGATGTAGCTGACTTATAAAATACATAGAAATAAAAAACACACAGAAAGTCAGACAAAATAAGGGGACAGAGAATATGTTCCAAATAAAAGAATAAGATAAAACCACAGAAAAAGGACTAATTTAAATGGAGATAAGCAATCTACCTGATAAAGATTTCAAAGTAATGGTCACAAAGATGCTCACTGGACTTGAGAGAAGAGAGGATGAACCTAGTGAGAATTCAAAGAGATAGAAAATAAAACAAATAACCAATCAGAACTGAAGAATAGCTGAAAATTTAAAATATGTTAGAGAAAATCAACAGCAGATTAAAGGATGCAGAAGAACGGAGTAGCAATCTGGAAGACTTGGTAGTAGAAAGCACCTAAGCTGAACAGCACAAAGGAAAAAAGAATTTAAAAATGAGGATAGACTAGGACATCTACAACAAAATCAATCATAACAACATTCATGTTATAGGTGTTCCAGAGAAAGTGGGAGAAAAAAACTTATTTAAAGAAACAATAGCTAGATAAATAGCTAGGATCAATTCCTAGAAACAATCTTCTGACACTGAATCAGGAAGAAATAGAAAATTTGAACAGTCCAGTTACTAGTAACAAAATTGAATCAGTAATCAAAATAAAATAAAATAAAACCAACAAACAAAACTCCAGGGCCAGATGACTTCACAGGTGAATTCTACCAATATTTTAAAATAGTACTTATTCTTCTCAAAATATTACAAAAAAATAGAAGAGAAAGGAAAATTTCCTAATTCCTATGTTCTGATACCAAAACAGGACAAATACACTACAAAAAAGAAAATTATAGACAAGTATCTCTGATAAACATAGATGCAAAATCCTTAACAAAATATTAGCAAACTGAATTCAACAATACATTAAACTGATAATTTACCACAATCAAGTGGGCCTTATTCCAGGGATGCAATGGTGTTTCATCATCCTCAAATCAGCCAGTGTGAGGCATCATGTTAATAAGAGGAAGGATAAAAACCATATGATCATCTCAATAGATGCAAAAAACACATTCGACAAAATACAACACCAATTTGTGATAAAAACTCAACAAAGTGGGTTTAGAGGGAACATATCTCAACATAATAAAGGCCATATATGAAAAACCCACAGCTAACATTGTACTCAATGATGAAAAGCTGAAAACTTTTCCTCTTAGATCAGGAACAAGGCAAGAATGTTCACTCTCACCACTTTAATTCATCATAGCTCTGGAAGTCCTAGTCACAGCAGTAAGATAATAAAAAGAAATAAAACGTATCCAAATTGGTAAGGGAGAAGTAAAATTTTCACTATTTGCTGATTACATGATACTGTATAGAAAACCCTGAAGTTTCACCAAAAAACTATTAGAACTGAAATGAATTCAGTAAAGTTACAGGATTCAAAATCAATAAACAGAAAATTTGTTATTTCTGTAGGTTGATAACAAAGTAGCAGAAAGAGAAATTAAGAAAACAATCCCATTTACAATTGCACCAACAATAAAATACCTAGAAATAAATTTAACCAAGAAGCTGAAAAATCTGTGCTCTGAAAACTAAGACATTGATGAAAGAAATAAAGACAATACAAACTTTGAAAGATACTATGCTTATGGATTGGAAGAATAAATACTATAAAAAATGCCCATACTATCTAAAGCAATCTACAGATTCAATGTAATCCCCATCAAAATACCTAGAGCGAAGCATTTTTCACAGACTAGAATAATCCTAAAATTTATATGGAATCATAAAAGAACCTAAATAAGGAAAGTAATTTCCTGAAAGAACAAAACTGAAGGTATCACAATCCTAAATTTCAAAGCTGTAATAATCCAAACAGGCTGGTACTGGTGCAAATATAGACACATAGATCAATGGAACAGGATGGAGAGCCCAGAAATAAACCCACACTTATATAGACAATTAATCACAAGAAAGGAGGCAAGAATATACAATGGGGGAAAGCTCATCTTGTTAGTAAACCATGCTGGGAAAAATGCAAAGCTACATGCCAAAGAATAAAACTAGACCACTTTCTTACACCGTATGCAAAAATAAACTTAAAATAGACTAAAGACCTAAATGTGAGAACTAAAGCCATAAAACTCCTAAAATGAAATTAGACAGTAATCCCTTGGATATCACCCTTATAACAGTTTTCTGGATATGTCTCCTTAGGCAAGGGAAACAAAAGCAAAAATAAACTATTGGGACTACACCAAAATAAAAAGCATTTAGTACAGCAAAGGAAACCATCAAAAAAACAAAAAGAGAACCTATTGAATGGGAGAAGATATTCACAAATGATATATTCAACAAGGGGTTAATATCCAAAATATATAAAGAACTGATGCAACCCATCATTAAAAAAAAAAAATCTGCTTAAAAAATGGGCAGAAGAGCGTGGATGGCTCAGTTGATTAAGCATCCAACTCTTGATTTTGGCTCAGGTCATGATCTGAGGGTCATGAAATTGAACCCTTGTTGGGCTCCTCACGGAGCATAAGATTCTCTCTTCCTCTCCCTCCGCCCCTCCCCCACCTGAAAAAAAAAGGGCAGAGTACCTGAATAGACATTTTTCCAAAGATGATATACAAATGGACAGCAGACACATGAAAGGATGCTTTACATCACTCATCCTCAGGGAAATGAAATCAAAACCACAATGAGATATCACCTCACTTGTCTGAATGGCTAATATCAAAAAGACAACAAATAACAAGTATTAGTGAGGATGTGGAGTAAAGGGAACCCTCATGCACTGGTGGGTGGGAATGTAAATTGGTGCAACTACTATGGAAAAGAGTATGGAGTTTCCTCAAAAAGTTAAAAATAAAAATACCATGCAATCTAGTAATTCCATTACTGGATATTTGTCCAAAATACATGCATCTCTATGTTTATTGTAGCATTATTTACAATAGCCAAGATATGGAGGCAACACATGTGTCCACTGATAGATGAGTGGATAAAGAAAATGTGGTATATATGTACAATGAAATATCACTCAACCATAAAAATGAATGAGATCTTGTCATTCATGACAACATGAATGTACTTAGTAGGTAATATGCTAAGTGAAATAAGTCAGAAAAACAAATACCATATGATTTCATTTATATGTGAAATCTAAAAAAATAAAACAACAAAAAACAAGACAAAAAAACCCAAATAGACTCATAAGTACAGAGAACAAACTGGTGGTTGTTGGAAGGGAAGTGGTTGCGGGAATAGGTGAAATAGGTAAAGGAGATTAAGAGGTACAAACTTCCAGTTAGAAGATAAGTCACAGGGATGAAAAGTACAGCATAAGGAATACAGTTAATATTATAATAATGTCATATGGTAATAGATGGTGACGACACTTACCATGATGAGCAATGAGTAATGTATAAACTTGTCAAACCACTATGTTGCACACCTGAAACTAATATAACATTGTATGCCAACTATGCTTCAATAATAAATTTCAAAATATGTATATACAAAGTGGGTAATTAATCTTACATATGTAAGTACTTACATTAAAATGTGAACATAATATTTCAACTAAAAAAATATTGTCAGAAATAAGAAAGAATATCTGAAAACTCCCCTAATCTCAGGAAGGAAACAGACACTCACCAAGTCCAGGAAGCAGAGAAGTCCCTAAATAAGATGAACAAAAGAAGCTCTACACCAAGAAGTATAATAATTAAAATGGAAAAATCGGGGCACCTGGGGGGCTTAGTGGGTTAAGCCTCTACCTTTGCCTCAGGTCATGATCTTTGGGTCCTGGGATCAAGCCCCTCCATTGGGCTCTCTGCTCAGTGGGGAGACTGCTTCTCCCTCTTTCTGTGTTCTTCCCCCCATTCTCCCCCTCTCTAATAAATAGTAAAAAAAATTTAGAATAAAATGGAAAAATTAAAAATAAAGAGAAAATCCTCAAAACAGCAAAAGAAAAGCAAATCGTTATGTACAAGGAAAACCACATAAAGCCTTCAGCTGATTTTTCAGCAGAAACTTGGCAGGTCAGAAGAGAGTAGCATGATATATTCAATATGCAGAAAGAAAAAAAATCCTTCAACCAAGAATACCCTGCCCAACAAGTTTATCATTCAGAATTAAAGGAAAGATAAAGAGTTTCTCAGATAAACAAAAGTTAAAGGAATTCATCACCACTAAATGGGCCTTTTAAGAAATGTTAAATTACAAAAGAAAAGGCTATAAGTGGAAGAAAATTATGCAAAGAAAAATATTTCACTGGTAAAAGCCAACACACAGAAGTAGCGGATCAATTGTTTATAAAGCAAGTATGACTGTTAAAACACAAAAGTAGTATTACTAGTTATATCTAAAAAAATTAGGTAAGGGATACATGAAATAAATTATGTAAAATATGATATCCTATATGTAAAAGGTAGAGGGGGGCATAAACACATAGTTCCTTTAGAATGTGTTCAAACTTAAGCAACCATTAACTTAATATAGACTGATATATACATAGGATGTTATATATGAATCTCATGGTAACCACAAACCAAAAATTTATAATAGATACAGAAACACACCCACACACCCACAAAGAGAAAGCATTAAAGAAAGTCATCAAACTACAAGGAAAGATAAGGAACAGAGAAGAACTACAAAAACAGCCAGAAAATAACAAAATGGCAATAAGTACATAGCTATCAATAATTATTTAAATGTAAATGGACTAAGTGCTCCAGTCAAAAGACCGAAGGTGACTGAGTGGATTAAAATTAAAAGACCCATCTATATGTTGCCTACAAGAATTGATTCAGACCTAAAGACATATACAGACTGCAAGTGAAGAGATGGAAAAAGATATTTCATGCAAACAGAAGCAGAAAAATGCCAGGGTAGCAATACTTACAAAACAGATTTTAAAACAAAGGCGGGGGGGGCGCCTGGGTGGCTCAGTTGGTTAAGCAACTGCCTTCGGCTCAGGTCATGATCCTGGAGTCCCAGGATCGAGTCCTGCATCGGGCTCCCTGCTCAGCGAGGAGCCTGCTTCTCCCTCTGACCCTCCCCCCTCTCATGTACTCTCTCTCATTCTCGCTCTCTCAAATGAATAAATAAATCTTAAAAAAAAAAAAAAGGCGGGGGGGGGAGGATGGGTTAGCCTGGTGATGGGTATTAAAGAGGGCACGTATTGCATGGAGCACTGGGTGTTATACACAAACAATGAATCATGGAACACTACATCAAAAACTAATGATGTAATGTATGGTGATTACCATAACAATAAAAAATTTAAAAAATAACTAAATAAAGGTTGTAATAAGAGACAAAGAGGAGCACTACATAAGGGGATCAATCTAACAAGAGGATATAACAATTGTAAATATCTATGCACCTCTATTGGAGCACCTCAACAGATAAACAAATATTAACAGACATAAAGGGAGAAATTGACAGTAATACAATAATAGTAGGGGACTTTAACACCCCCACTTACGTCAATGTAGAGATCATCCAGACAGAAAATCAGTAAGGAAACAGTATCTTTGAATGACACATTAGACTTAACAGATACATACAAAACGTTCCATCCCAAAACAGCAGAGTACACATTCTTTTCAAGTTTCTTTTCAATGTTCCCATAGAACATTCTCTAGGATAGGTCACAAGATAGGCCACAAAACAAGTATCAATAAATCTAAGAAGACTGAAATCATATTAATCATCTATTCCAACCACAATAGTATGAAACAAGGAATCAATTACAAGAAAAGAACTGGAAGAAACACAAACATGTCAAGGCTAAACAACATGCTACTAAACAACTAATGAGTCAATGAAGAAATTAAAGAGGAAATCAAAAAACCTGGAGACAAATGAAAATGGAAACACTACAGTTTAAAATCCTTGGGACACAGCAAAAATAGCATTAAGAAGACAGTTTATAGCTCTACAGTCCTACCTCAAGAAACAAAAATCTCAAACAATCTAACCTTACACCTAAAGGAACTAGGAAAAGAACAAAGTCCAAAGTTGTTAGAAAGAAGTAATACTATCAGAGCAGAAATAAATGAAATAGAAACTTAAAAAAAATAGAAAAGATCAATGAACCTAAGGGCTGGTTCTTGTAAAAATAAACAAAATTGATAAATCTTTAGCCAGAATCATCAAGAAAAATTGAGAGGACTCAAAATCAGAAATGAAAGAGAAGTTACAACCAACATGACAAATACAAAGGATAATGGGAGAATACTATGAAAAATTGCATGCCAACAAATTAGACAACCTAGCAGAAATGGCTACATTTCTAGAAACATTCTATCTCCAAGACTGAATCAGGAGAAATAGAAAATTTAAAGACTGATTACTAATAGTAAAACTGAGTTGGTTAAAAAAACCTGAATTGGTTAAAAACAAAACAAACAAAAAGAAAAACAAACAAAAAACTCCCAACAAACAAAAAGTCCAGGCCCAATGGCTTCACGGGTACATTCTACCAAATATTTTAAAAAAGAATTATTACCTATCCTTTTCAAACTATTTAAAAACTAGAAGAGAAAGGAATGCTTCCAAATTGATTCTATGAGGCCACTATTACCCTAATACCAAAATCATACAAAGACTTTACAAAAAAAACTAACCAAAGAAACAAAACTATAGGCCAATATTCCTGTGAATATAGAGGCAAAAATCTTCAACAAGATACTAGCAAACCAAATTCAACAATACACAAAAATTCATCATAATTAGGTGAGATTTATTCCAGGGGTGTAAGGATGGCTCAGTACCTGCAAATCAATCAACATGATACACCACATTAACAAAATGAAGGATAAAAATTGTATGATCAATCTCAATAAATGCAGAAAGATAATTGGACAAAATTTGAAATCCTTTCATGATCAAAACTCTCAACAAAGTAACTACAGTGGGAATATATCGCAACATAATAAAGGCCATATATGACAAGCCTACAGCTAACATCATACTCAATGGTGAAAAGCTGATAACTTTTCCTGTAATTTCAGGAATAAGACAAGGATGCCCACTCTTTTTTTTTTTAAATAAAGATTTTATTTTTATTTATTTGACAGAGAGACAGTGCACACAAGTAGGGGGAACAGCAGAGGGAGAGGGAGAAGCAGGCTCCCTCTCGGGGAGGGGCTTGATGAGGGGCTCAATCCCAGGACCCTGGGATCATGACCTGAACTGAAGGCAGTTGCTTAGCTGACTGAGCCACCCAGGCGCCCAAGGATGCCTGCCCACTCTTGGCTTTTATTCAACAGAGTTGGAAATCATGGCCAGAACTGTAATGCAAGCAAAAGAACTAAAAGACCTATCAGAAAACAAGAACTAGAACTGAAGCAGATAATCTGCAACCTACATCATTACTGGCCTATATCTTTGGTACTAATCATGTTCCATTTTGCAAGCAATATGCACTGACTAACTAACTTGAGCAGAAGAGTAATCGTAGCTCACAATCTCTGAAAGATAAGAAAATCAAAAAAATTTCAAAATGGGCAGAAATCAAGGCAGCCAGGCACCTTTAACTATGGCAAAAATTATGTCACAGGAACAATATGGCAAAGATAGTAGGACTGTAGCAGCAGGACACCAGATCACACTAACCATGCTGCTGTGTAGCACTTCATGTAGGAGACCACCCTTACTCACACCATGGAAACACCTAGATCATGTATCTGTGCCCTAGTTTTCAGGGTCAGGGGACAGAAATGTCTAGACTTTATAGCTTCTCTAGTAGAAAAGAATTCTGGAACCATGAATTATCACAGAGTGGAATAGTCCACAAACATAGATAAGGGTTTCAAATATTAGACAACCAAAAACATGCCAGCAAATAATCACATACTCCATTCTTTGCCTGCCCAACATCCATATACGTCATTCTTCCTATAGCTATATTTCCAAAAAAAATTCCCTATAGTCTTATGATTTTCACACTTAACAAGAGTCCACTCATTCCTTCTCTAAACAGAAAAAATATGTTAGAGTACTATCTAAGGAAATGGTTCCCAAAGTGAGGTCACCAGACTAGCAACATTGTTGTCACTTGGCAATTTATGAGAAGAGCAAATCCTCAGGCCAAATCTAGAATTCTTGAATCAGAAACTAAGCAATCTGTGTTAAACAAATCCCTTGAGTGTATTCTGGCCATGCTAAAGTTTGAGAATCACTGGTCTAGAGAGATTGACCTCGACAGCAAAGAGAAAGAGAGGTACTTTTACAGATTTACAGAATGGGAGGAGTCAACTCCAAGTCTCCCAGGTACTGCAACCAGCTGCAAGTCTAGTATTTCTGGTTGATGTTCATTCTTTGTCTATTTTCATCATGGGTCCATCTCAATGTTCTCATCCTGTGACCAAAACTGGAAAGATAACCACCAACATTATACCCTGCTTACATTTTATATGCAATGGGGAGTGAGAAAATATTAGATATAAAATATATACCTAATGCAATAAAGTAGGAGACAGAGGGATTAGAGTTCTTGTGTCCCCAATGGATCATTTTTCATGCTCAAATCTCTTTAAAAGGTATTTGATGGTTTAAGAAAAAATACCAGTGTAATATAGGATTTATACTATATATAAAAGTAAAATGTATAAAAATAGTAAAAAAAAAAAAAAAAGTCTGGTCTGTTTGTGTCCTTTAAGAAATGTACTTTAAGTATAAGGACAAATTGGTTAAGAGTGAAAGGATGCAAAAAGATATAACTTGATAATACTAAGCAAAAAAAAAAAAATAGCAAGATCGGCTTTTACTATATCAGAGAAAGTATGCTTAAGAACAAAGAATATTGGGGCACCTGGGTGGCTCAGTCGTTAAGCGTCTGCCTTTGGTTCAGGTCATGATCCCGGGGTCCTGGGATCGAGCCCTGCATCGGGCTACCTGCTCAGCAGGAAGCCTGCTTCTCCCTCTCCCACTCCCCCTGCTTGTGTTCCCTCTCTCGCTGTGTCTCTATCCAAAAAAAAATTAAAAAAAGAACAAAGAATATTAGGGATAGGTAGATAATTTTTTAAAAAGATTTTATTTATTTGACAGAGAGACACAGCGAGAGAGGGAACAGATGCAGGGGGAGTGGGAAAGGGAGAAGCAGGTTCCCCACAAAGCAGGGAGCCTAACGCGGGGCTCAATCCCAGGACCCTGGGATCATGACCTGAGCCGAAGGCAGACACTTAACGACTGAGCCACCAAGGTGCCCCCATAATTTTTTTTTTAGTATATATTATATTTTGCCATTTGGTAAAAAATTTAAACTTGTTATTTTCTTTTTATTGCCTTTTCTGTCATTTCAATAAAAAATTTTCCCAATTATTTTACTGTAGTAAATAGGTTATTTTAGAAGGATAAAATGGTCAATTCACCAAGGGGATTTAATGATCCTAAATATTTAGGCACCTACTAACAGACCTTCAAAATTCATGAGGCAAATACGGATAGAACTGCAAGAAGAAATAAGAAATCCACAATTATAGTAGGAGATTTTGATACTCCTCTGTCAATATTTGACAGAACAAATAGATGTGAAATCAACAGATATAGAAGATGGTGACTATACTGAACTGTGGTGAGCATTGTGTAATGTATAAAATTGTCAAATTTCTATGTTGTGCACCTGAAACTAATAACATTATATATTAACTATACTTTAAAAAGTATATAGAAGATGAACGCTATCAATGAACTTGAGCTCATTAACATTTATGAAACACAGCACCCAATAACAGCAGACTATGCATTCTTTTCAATTGTGCACAGACATTTAACAGGTAGTTCATATTCTAGGCCATAAAATGAATCTAAATAACTTTGAAGTGATGAAAACCCACACAGTATGTTTTCTGAGCATAATGGAATTAAATTAGAAATCAATAACAAAGATTTGGATAAATTTCCAATTATTTGGAAACTAAGTAACATTTGTAAACAACTTATAATTCAAAAAAGAAATATAAAGAAAAATTGGAAAGTGTTTTAAACTCAATTAAAATAAAAATGCAGCATACCAAAATCTGTGGGATTTAGCAGCACTTAAGAAATAAATGTCTAGCACTAATAGCCTCTGAAATTAGGACAAAAGTTCTCAAATCAGTGACTTCAGGTTTAAGAAAAAAAAAAAAAAGAAATTAAACCCAAAGTAAGGAGAAGCATGGAAATAATATGAGCAGATACCAATGATATAAAGAAAAACAACTGAGAAAAATCAACAAAACCAAAACGTACTGATCTTGGAGAAGATCATTAACTTGGTAAATTTGATAACATCACTGTTGATTGTACAGATATTAAATGAATAGTAAGAAAATATTTTGAACAACTTTCTGCCAATAAATTAGGCAATTTAGGTGACACAGAAAAAATCCTAGAAAGGAATGTTAGCTAAAGACCACCAAGAACACACTTGTAATTGAACAAGATGTGTTTATAACTCCTTTCAATGAGGGAAAACATATACCAAGGGGAACCATGAAGGGAACTGAGGAATAGAGTATTAGACAGAACCTACTATAGGATTTGAGCTTTGGCTGATGGATTTGAAGGAGAATCTAAGGAAAAAGATGTTTGCTCTAATTGGATGCTGTCAGCAAGCAGAGACATGGGGTTCAACCATTTTATTCTTAGGTATCACTCAAACTGAAAACAATATTTGCATTAAAAAGTCAATGGTTACACTATGTTGCATCTATTCATTCAAATAATATTCAGCAATAAAATCATGCACATAACAGATGAATCTCAAAATAAATGTTAAGTGAAAGCAACTAGGTAAAACCACTATATAGTATACGATGCATGTATACACAATTCTAGAAAATGCAAGCTCATCTCTATGACAAAAGGCAGATCAGTGGTTGTCTAGAAAGGGGCAACCTGGAGGGTCAGGGTAGGGAGATTAAAAAGTGGGAGGTGGAAACTTTCGGGTATGGTTGTTCATTATCTTAAATGTGGTGGTGGTTTTAGACATGTATACATAGGTCAGAACTTATCAAACTGTGCAGTTTATTATATGTCAATTATATTTCAATAAGGTGGTCCAAAAAAAGATAGTCATTGTTTTCCTAAGTTTCAGACACAGTCACTTGCATCAGAGACACTCAACCAATATCTTTTTAAAAATTTTATTATGTTATGTTAATCACCATACATTATATCATTAGTTTTTGATGTAGTGTTCCATGATTCATTGTTTGTGTATAACACCCAGTACTCCATGCAGAACGTGCCCTCTTTAATACCCATCACCAGGCTAACCCATCCCCCCACCCCTCTCCCCTCTGGAACTCTCAGTTTGTTTCTCAGAGTCCATAGTCTCTCATGGTTGGTCTCCCCCTCCGATTCCCCCCCCTTCCTTTTTCCCTTCCTGCTGTCTTTTTTTTTTTTTTTAACATATAATGTATTATTTGTTTCAGAGGTACAGGTCTGTGATTCAACAGTCTTACACAATTCACAGTGCTCACCATAGCACATACCCTCCCGAATGTCTATCACCCAGCCACTCCATCCCTCCCACCCCCCACCACTCCAGCAACCCTCAGTTTGTTTCCTGAGATTAAGAATTCCTCATATCAGTGAGGTCATGTGATACATGTCTTTCTCTGATTGACTTATTTCGCTCAGTATAACACCCTCCAGTTCCATCCACATTGTTGCAAATGGCAAGATTTCATTCCTTTTGATGGCTGCATAATATTCCATTGTATCTATCCACATCTTCTTTATCCATTCATCTGTTGATGGACATCTTGGCTCTTTCCACAGTTTGGCTATTGTGGACATTGCTGCTATAAACATCTGGGTGCACGTACCCCTTCGGATCACTACATTTGTATCTTTGAGGTAAATACCCAGTAGTGCATTTGCTGGGTCATATGGTAGCTCTACTTTCAACTTTTTGAAGAACCTCCATACTGTTTTCCAGAGTGGTTGCACCAGCTTGCATTCCCACCAACACTGTAGGAGGGTTCCCCTTTCTCTGCATCCTCGCCAACATCTGCTGTTTCCTGACTTATTAATTTTAGCCATTCTGACTGGTGTGAGGTGGTATCTCATTGAGGTTTTGGTTTGGATTTCCCTGATGCCCAGCAATGTTGAGCACTTTTTCATGTGTCTGTTGGCCATTTGGATGTCTTCTTTGGAAAAATGTCTGTTCATGTCTTCTGCCCATTTCTTGATGGATCATTTGTTCTTTGGGTGTTGAGTTTGATGAGTTCTTTATAGATTTTGGATACTAGCCCTTTATCTGATATGTCATTTGCAAATATCTTCTCCCATTCTGTCGCTCGTCTTTTGGTTTTGTTGACTGTTTCTTTTGCTGTGCAAAAGCTTTATATCCTCTTTCTTCCTCTATAGACATTAGAAGTTGTATCTCAGTTAGCATACACACAGTTTTTAATGGAATGCATTTGAGGGGTGCCTGGGTGGCTCAGTTATTGGGTGTCTGCCTTCGGCTCAGGTCATGATCCCGGGGTCCTGGTATCGAGCCCCACATTGGGCTCCCTACTCTGCAGGAAGCCTGCTTCTCCCTCTCCCACTCCCCCTGCTTGTGTGTTTCCTCTCTTGCTGTGTCTTTCTCTGTCAAATGAATAAAATCTTTAAAAAAAAATGTTAATGGAATGCATTTGAAAGTAACCTGAAAGACTAATTGAAAGCCAAGGCTTATACACAAGTCTCTATTTACCCATATGTATCCTTGGTAAAACAGCATTTTCTCCATTTCATATGTTGCCAATATTGACTCCCTACTATGTTAACATTTATTACATTTATATATAATGTTATAATAAATTACAGGCTTGAGTTTACAGAATCCAAGTGGGAAAATTCAGAGAACATTTTTGTTCTTAGACCAACAGTGACTTTTTTTTCTGCTTCTCTACCCAGAAATCTTGATTCCTACTCAGTACAAGATGTTCAGAAAATTCTTATCTGTCCTATACACAAAACCACTTCATCAATTATATGCTCTCTGAGCATGGGGTTTATGGGCCCCATCCATACTGGCTGAGAAGTTTTCGCTTTACTCAAAAGGTAGACTTTATTTTTACAGAAAAGCATTTTTAACAATCAGAAAATACATCATGTACGTCATGTTGAAGAATCAGTGAGCACAAAACTGAGTTTTTAAAAAGATTTCAAAACAGGTTACATAAGCTTTTATCCTTTGCTACCACTCCCTAGTTTTATTGAGATATAATTGACATACATCACCATATAAGGTATACAGCATGATGGTTTGACTTACATGTTTCACGAAATGATTACTGCAATAAGTTTACCTAGCAACCATCACCTCACATAGATACAATAAAAAGCAAAAAAAAGAGGAAAAAGGCTTTTCTTTGGAATGAGAACTCTCAGGACCTACTCTCTTAACTTCACTATATATCATACAGCAGTGTTAACTGTAGTCATCCCGTTGTACAACATACTCCTAGTGTTTATCTTATAACCCCAAGTTTATACATTTTGATCACCTTCCTTCAATTCCTCCTCCATCCACCTCCTGCCTCTGGTAATCACAAATCTCTTTTTCCCAGGAGTTTTTAGATTCCACGTGTAAGTGAGATCACACAGTATTTGCTTTTCTCGGACTTATTTTATTCAACATAATGCCCTCAAGGTCCATCCATGTTGTGGCAGGACTTCCTCATTTTTTAACTTTACATTGTATACCACAGCTTCTTTATCCATTCACTTGTTGATGGACACTTAGATCATTTCCATGTCTTAGTTATTACAAATAATGCTGCTATGAACATGGGGATGCAGATACCTTTTTGAGTGATTTTGTTTTCTTTGGATATATTCCCAGAAGTGGAATTGTTGGGTCATAGGATAGTTCTGTTTTTAATTTTCTGAGCATCTTCCATTCTGTTTTTCCATAGTGGCTGCACCAGTTCACAAATCCATCAACAATGCAAAAGAGTTCCTTTTCCTCTACATGTGCACCTGCATTTGTTAGCTCTTGTCTTTTTGATGATGGCTACTCTAACAGGTGTAAGATAATAGCTCATTGTGGTTTTGGTTTGCATTTCCCTTAGGACTAGTGACATTGAGCATCTTTTCGTGTACCTGCCCCCCTTCTGTATATGTATTCTCTTTGGGAAAATGTCCATTGAGGTCTTTTGCCCGTTTTAATTAGATTTTTTACTGTTGAGTTGTAGGAATTCTTTATATATCTTGGATATTAACCCCTTATCAAATAAATGGTTTGCAAATATTTTCCTCATTTCATAGGTTGTCTTCTCATTTTGTTAATGGTTTTGCTGTGCAGAAGCTTTTTAGTTTGAGATAGTCCCATGGGTTTAATTGTTGCTTGTGCTTTAGATGTTATTCAAAAAAATCCATGTCAAGGAGCTCTTTGCCTAGGTCTCCTTCCAGAAGTTTTATCATTTCAGGTCTTACATTTAAGTCATTAATCCATTTCCAGCTAGTTTTTGTGAGTGGTGAAAGATACAGGTCCAGTTTCATTCTTTTACATGTGAACATACAATTTCCCTAGCACCATTTAAGAGATGGTCTCATGTTCACTGAGTATTCTTAGCTCTCTTCTCATATTAGTTAACTGTATATCCTTGGGTTTATTTCTGTACTCTTGATTCTGTTCCATTGATTTATTTTTATGCCAGTACCATATACTGTTTTGAGGATGATAATTATGTAATCTAGCTTGAAATCTGGAAGGATAATGCTTACTGCTTTGTTCTTTTTCAGGATTACTTCAGCTTTCAGGATTTTTTGTGGTTTCATTTAAGTTTTAGGATTTTTTCTACTTTTGTAACAAATGCCATTGAAATATTCATAGGGATTGCATTAAATCTATTAGATGGCTTTTGATAGTATTGACATTTTATCAATATCAATATTTCCAATCCCTGAACACATGATACCTTTTCATTTATTGGTTAGACTTAATTCTTAATGGTTTACAGAAACTGACCTCAGGCCATATGCATCAGGTTGTATACAAATGTCTATCAATGTCCTTTCGTGTTAGGTATTTTCAGGATCACTTTTGCATTTCTCTGTCCCAACTTTGACATTCATTTGAGATTTCCAGGAAGATAGGGACCATGCTACTCCTTGTAATTTTTAATTTTCAGAGGTCTGCTTCTCCCTGTATATTGTATTTCTTAGGTTTAATACATAATGTCTTCACATTAGAATCACCAGGGAGCTTTGAACATGCTGATGATTAAAGCCCAATCCCAGAGATTTTAACTTAATTGATCTGATCCAGGTATTGGTAAAATTAAGAGCTCCCCAGGTGAATATGCAGGTAAGTTATAGACTTGTGGTTCACAGCCCTGTTACTCAAAGTTTGGTCAAAGATCAGCAGCCTCAGTTTCACGTGGTAGCCTTCTCAGTCTTCATTTGACTCGTCAGATTTACTCTTTTTGACAAGATACTCATGTCAACTGGAAAAAAGAAAGCCAACCTCAAAATAGGTTAGTAAATGCCTTTTTGTCTTACTCAGGATGATAGCCTGAGAGACAGTATTTCAGATTGCTCTGAAGAACTGCTCCAAAACTTGTTAGTTTACAGGGAATTTTATGCAAAGAGGGGAAGGGATATACATGCTTGCAAGCAGTTCTCCAAATACCTGTGCATTAGAAGGTATAATTTGCTTGGTTGTAAATCAGGTTTACTGATTTCCATAGAGACCCATGAAAGACCCTTAGGTAATCTTAATACATTATGTTCCTATCATATCTGATTTTTCAAAGTTACTGTCTGCATGACTCTGCCTAACTGGTTTTCCAGTTCTTGTGTTTGCTATCTCCTTGAGGTCACCTGAGATAGTCACCTACTGCAAGTTTAGCGCACACCCAACTGACTTAAGTGCACTTTAATTTGGAGAAGCTTTGGTCTAGAAAACATACAACCTCCAACGGGACTCATGTTCTTAAAATAAGTTGTTATCTTGACTACAAGTCCTTCAAAATGTGTTCTTCAAGAGACTTAAATTTTTACAACTTTTAGAATCAACTTTCATTTTTCACAGAAAAAAAAACCCTCACCCTTCTTGGTTTGAAGTTTAAATTTTAATCAGATTATCTGACACCATTTAACAGATTAAACTATTAAAATATATTACAACAAATGAAGTTCCTTGAGGCAAATACCTACAAATTAATTTTAAGAAAGGAAAAAAAGCCCTCTCTAAAGTTGCATCGTGTTTGAGAAATGAGAAAGCAGAAAATGGCTCTTGCAAGGATCACACATCATTATTTTTTATAATAGCCTGTAATGGAAGAGAATTTCCACAAGGTGGCAGTAGAACATCAATTCCAGTCTCTCAAATTAAAGCGCTAAGCCTTTGCTTATTTAAGGATAAAATGGGCTTGTCCGAACTCATTCTACTGTATGGAAAAAACCTATTAATTCAAATTGCATTCATTACTTACAGTCTGATATAATTTCAGTTGCTTGATTAGTTTTCATTTTCATGTTTTTACGGGAAGTAGTACTATGCATATTGACCAATTTGACCTATGAAGGTGGTTTTATTCTATTTTCAGAAGTAGGTCTTCTAAAAAAAACATTAAACTTCTATAACTGATGAATATTAAATTTTTATTTTATTAAAAAGTAATGGATCTGCACAAATATGCCCAACTGATTTTTTCAAAGGGTGCATAAGCAATTCAAAGGTAGGATAGAACCGTGCTGAAGCTATTGAATCTCCACGGGCACAGAAATGAACTTTGACCTAAATTTACACCTTATACAGAAATAAACGCATATCATAAAAGTAAAACGGACATAAAAGTAAAACTATAAAACTTTTAGAAAGAAACACGAGAAGAAACCTTGGGACTTGGGGTTAAGTAAAGAATTTTTAGGCTTGACAACAAAAGCACAATCCACAAAAAGAAAATTTATAAAACTGGACTTCCTTAAAATTAGAACTTCTCCCTGGGAAAGATTCTGTGCCCGAAAAGACAAATCGCATCCTGCAAGAAATCATTTGCATACCACATATCTGAAAAAAGGACTTATATCTACAAGAATCCTCAGAAGTTTTTAAAAACCTATCCAATTAGAAAATAGGCAGAAGACATGAATAGACATTTTGCTGAAAATGATATACAGATGGTAAATAAGGAAAATATATTCAATATATTTAGCCCTTAGGTAAATGCACATTGAAACCACAATGAAAAAAATCACTGTTCTTTCAGAATGGCTAAAATAAAATGTCAACACCAAATACTGGCAAGAATGCAAAGGAACAAAATCACACATACATTGCTGATGGGAATGTACAATGATAGAGTAACTCTGGAAAAGAGCATGGCAGTTTCTTACCAAACTATGTGCTAACCATAGGACACATCAACTGAGCTCTTGGGCCATTATCCCAGAGATATGAAATAGACTTATGTTCACACAGTAACATACACATGAATGTGTATAGGTTGTATTCCTATTAGAACTAAACTGAAAACAACCAAATGTCAGTCAATGGTTGAATGGTCAATCAAACTATGGTACATCCATACCATGAAATACTACTCAGCAGGGGCGCCTGGGTGGCTCAGTCGTTAAGCATCTGCCTTCGGCTCAGGTCATGATCCCAGGGTCCTGGGATTGAGCCCCGCATCGGGCTCCCTGCTCAGTGGGAAACCTGCTTCTACCTCTCTCACTCCCCTGTGCTTGTGTCCTTCTCTCGCTGTGTCTCTCTCTGTCAAATAAATAAATAAATAAAATCTTAAAAAAAAAAAAAAGAAATACTACTCAGCAAAAAACAAGCTATAGACATAAACTATGAACACATGCAAAAACCTGAAGTGATCCCAAGGGAATTCGGTTGATTTTAAAAGTCAATCTCAGAAGGTTTTGAAACCCATGATCCCATCTATTAAGTTCTTGAAATCGCAAAATTGTAGAGATGGAGAACACATAGTCGTTGGTAGGGGTTAAGGACAGGAAGAATGAGGGAGTTGGCTGGGGCTATAAAGGATAGGGCAAGATCCTTGTGTAGCATGTTCTATATCTTGATTGTGTTGGTGGTTACATGAATTTATATGTATAATGAGAGAAAACTCACAAATGAGTAAATATAAAATTTGTGAAATCTTTTTTTTTAAAAGATTTATTTATTTATTTATTTATTTGAGAGAGAGAATGAGAGAGAGCACATGAGAGGGGGGAGGGTCAGAGGGAGAAGCAAACTCCCTGCCGAGCAGGGAGCCCGATGCGGGACTCGATCCAGGGACTCCAGGATCACGACCTGAGCCGAAGGCAGTCGCGCAACCAACTGAGCCACCCAGGCGCCCTAAAATTTGTGAAATCTTAATAAGTCCTGTGAATTGCATCAATTTCAATTCCCACATTGTGGTAATGTACCAGAGTCATGCAAGATGCTACAGCTGGGGGGCAAATGGGCAAAGGTCATAAGGAAACTCTGTGTATCAATAGTTTACAACTGTCTGTGAATCTACAGCTCAAAATCAAAGTTAAAAGTAAAATAAAAACATTAATGCCTGCTTCTAGCATACAAAATATTCACAGAACATAAAATTACATAAAGTTATTAAACCCTTCACTCAATCTAGTTATTTCTTAATGTTTGTACCCATTTGCTTGAGGATATATGCATGTATAGTTGTGTGTGTGTGTGTGTGTGCTTACAATAATGTGGTTACATGAGTAAATTTGAAAAAATTTAGCATATAGTTACCTCTATGTAAGTTTGGAGCCCCTCATTTGTAACAGCTGCGTAGTATTTCAATTTATGGTTATTGGCTGATGGCCTGGTTTGTTTTTTAGTAATTTATGTTCTCATGTTCTATTAAAAAATATTGTAATGCATGAAAATACCAACACAAGGAAGCTCTTCTATATCTCTGTCAAATAACATTGAATTAAAATTACAGCTTTAAATCATGGACACATTCAACATTTTAATCAATAGGGCTTCTATGAAAGATGTTAGCAGCAGCAGAGTTGTAGTAGCTCTGAATCGGCCGCCAGTATTGACAGAGCAAGAAGGACAACAAGACAGCATCTATGAGAAAACAACATGTCCCCAGGAACCCCAGATTACTCAAGTGAAACTAAACTGCCGACACCCAGGGAAAAATCACCAGCTGTCTTGGAGGACATGAAGGAAAGGCAACAGGGTTTCCAAGGGCTCTAAGAGCCAGAAAACTTAGAAACCCAACTGATAACAGATAGGCACCCCCAAATTTGAAGATTCCTGCTTGGCATGGAGAGCTCAGTAGGTTAAGCTAAGAGCAACAGCAGAGGCCAGGAGAGGCTCCCCTGGTCTCAACGTGCAGGGGACAGTGAGGATGGCGAAAGCAGATGGAGTGAGTGGTCTCCACCCTATGAGCCCACCAAACTAACCACCTCCAGGACAAAGCCCTGACCTGAGGAGAGAATTCAGGAAGTCAATCATAATTTGAGCTGGACAAGGACACTGAGGCCCAAGAAAAACTATTTGACATGTAGGAGGAAGAGAAAACAGCCTCAGCAAGTCCAAGTACAGATAATTTCCCTACCTTCTAGTTCCAGAAATACCAGATGCTGTGCATGGAAAACAGCAAGTCTTGGTTCAATAGGATATAATCTGGCCTTTTCTATGAATCTGGCCAGTCTCTATTCTACTCAGGTCCATCACAATACAGACAGATGCTCAGCAAAGAGTATCTAATATTTTCTTGGGAAATAGATGCTAAGAGAGTGTTCTCAAAGTCCTACCTGCAGATGGAAACACTGATCTGAAATATCATTGGTTCCCGAGTCTGCTCAGCTTTTTATGAGGGACGGGCTTCCCCCCTCCCCTGAAGAGCTATAAACTTCACCTGTTCCCAACAACTATCCTGTTCTGCTATCTTAGAGACTGGGCTCAGTGTGACCTCCCTTCCCCCCAGGAAAAACATATTCCTTCTCATTCGTTCTCTCTCTCTTCCTTCTTTTCCACCAGCAGATACATTTTTGTATGCTTTCTCTAGCACTTTTTAAAAAAAACCTTCTTATTTTATTGTGATGGTGGTGAGCACGGAGTATATTTAACTTCAAAGACAACATATACAGGATGAAGTGGACAGAAAGGAATATAATTTGTAGGTGCTCTGATAATGTAGAAATGACGGGACTAAGAAGAATGGGAGAACAGGAAGAAGAAAAGCATTGCATAGAATGAACTTACGGACCACCTCATCTATGATGCCCAGAGTCACAGGATCTTGTGTGTGGAAGTGTAGGCTATAGGCATATTTACTATCTCCAAGGGAAACATTTCATGTTAGTATTATTATATCAAAGTGGAGGATGAAGGATAGCATGGGGAGGGGAAGCTAATGTTGTTGTCTTAGTTTGCAGACAATGACTACTGTCTAAAGAAAAAGATGACTTAAGAAAAGTATATCAGGAAGCCATCAGAATAAAATCCAACCTTCCTGAATATCCTAACACCAGAACAAAAGCAACAAATACAAGTAAGATAGGGACAGACAGATAGGGACATGTAACACATAGTAGAAAGTACTGTAACCAAAATAAAACCACACAAAATTCTCATTATCAATAAAAGTAAATGGACTTATAAAAGAAAAAGATGTCAAATTAAATCACAATGCAAAACTCAGTTCTGTGCTGAATGTAAGACATATTTCAGAAAGGTTAATAAAAGGATGGAAGAAAAATAAAAGGATGAATAATAAAAGGATTTCTTTATGGAGTAACAGCAGAAAGTGAACACGTGATGTATGTGCTCATGTTCTTACACATACACAGCTGGAGATGTTTACACTAGTGTGAGCTTATTTGAAAGGTGTTTACACTGCTAGTGTGAGTTTATTTGACCATGTAAAGAAACCACTTTTTTTAAAGATTTATTTATTTGTTTTAGAGAGAGAGAGGGTGGGTGGGGGGCTTGGGGGGAGAGGGCGAGGGAGAGGGAGAAAGAATCTCAAGCACACTCTGAGCTGAGCGTGGAGGTGGGCTCAATCTCACAACCCCGAGATCATGACCATCCCTCCCTCCCTCAACGTCGGGAAACCACTGATCTTTTTACTGTATCCACAGTTTAGCCATTCCAGAATGTCATCTAGTGGGCATCAGACAGTATGTAGCCTTTTTACATTGGCTTCTTCCACTCAGCACCACATAATTTAGGGTTCCTCCAAGTTTTCCCATGGATTGATAGTTCCTTTCTTTTTTGCACGGAATAATATTCCATTGCCATGTACTTTAGTTTATCTCTCTATTGAAGAGCTTCTTATTATATCCCTTTTCAACAATTATGAATAAAGCAGTACAGATGTTCTTGTAGCCTTAAATTTTCTACTCATTTGGGTAAATAACAAGAGATTGCTGAATTATATGATAAAAGTTTTGTAAGGAACTACCACACTGTCTTCCTAAGTGAGTGTACCCTTTGGTATTTCCACCAACCACCAGTGAGAGTTCCTGTTGCCCCACATCCTCACCAACATCGTGTGCTGTCACCTCTTCCTATTTTCCATGTCTGTTAGCACTTGTTATTATTTATTAAAAGAAACAGATTAATTGAAACAGCATGATAGTCTGAGGAAAAATAAATAAATCAGGAAATCCCAGTTGTGTTTACCTAAAGGGAAAAAGACAAGCGCTGGGACCACTCCACAACCATTTGCTGCCCCCTGTCCACTGGCACCTCCCTGGGGATCTCTGCTCTAGTGGGTCACCACAGGACAGCTGGACAAAGGAACCCACATGGGCAGGATCAGACACAGGCACCCCAGGAGGGGCACGCTGACCCCTCAGGGTTAAGGTGCTGATGGAGTCCCCAAAGGAGCCTGGGATTACAATCACAAAGGTCCCCCTAATCCCAGTTTCAGAGAAAGTTTTCCTAAGTATGACATAAAGGTTACTAACCATAAAGTAAAATGAATTGAAATGCATGAAAATTAATAACATCTGTGTGTTGAGACACCATGAAAAAATGAAAGGCAATAATGGGAGAACATATTTGACATACCTGCATCCAACAAACGACTCTACAGAGAAGAGAAAACTCCAAAAGTCAGTAAGAAAAACACAAGTCAACTTGTTTGAAAAATGGGCGGAGGGATGATGTGAACAGACTGTTCACCAAACAAGAAAACCCAAGTGGCTGATAACCCTATGAAAAAGTGTTTCACTGCATTTGGCCTCAGGCAAGTGCAAATTAAAACCACAATGGCAGCCACAAAATGACAGAAATACCAAAACAGGGAATGGCAAGTGTTTACAAGAAAAAATGGAGGGAACAAGAACAATCACCTGTTGCTGAAAAGTGCGTAAATTGGCAGAGTCACTTGGGCAAACTCTGTTAAGCATAACATGCATTATGACCCAATTACTTCACTCCCAGTTACACACCCAATAGCGATGCATACGTACAATTCAAAAGGATGTGCACACGGTTTTCATGGCAGCAGTATTTATGCTTACCCAAGTTGGAAGGGCACATGGTCATCAATAGTAGAATAAGTAAATGATGGTATACTCATATAATGGAATACTAAGAAACAAAATAACAAAAACAATTGCTATGAGCAGCAGGGCGGATAAATCTCACCAACATAATTTGAAACAAATGAAATCACATACAGAAGGGCATGTGCTATGTGACTTCATTTACATAAATTTCAAAAATATGAGAATTAGCATCAGGGTATATTAATCATCAGGATGTGATTACCTATATGGGAGAAGGGGTTAGAGTTGGGGCAGGGTAGGCAATACTGGGGGCTGGATGTGGGGGTATCTTTACTTTTTATTATGAAATACAACTTTCTTTGACAATGTCTTTACCATGTTTCATAAAGTTTAGAGATGTCTGGGCAGGAAGGTATATTCTTGGGTCAGAAATGAGGAACCATATACCTTCACTATGCTTCCAAATATTTCTTCAAATATGGTTTCCTGTCTTATGGATTCTAGGGACCTCTGAAGGCATTATTTTCCCCCATATGATCCATTAAAAAAAAAAAAGAAAGGGACACTGAATTACATTCAGTGAACAGCATTCTCTATGCCATTTGGGAAGTCAGCTCAACGGATCTCTTCTAACTATTTTGTTCTTCTGTGATATATATTTATTTTCCTTATTAAATATGAAGTTTTCAAGCCGATTTCAAAAGTATGCTTCTTTTCAAGGGATAATAATCTTTAGGTGTTACCTATAATATCAGCTGGTTTGTGATTTGCTTTTCAGCATGACTCTATTGATTTATGGAAACATTAAATTGTAAGCTTAAAATTGGTAAATGATATTGTATGTAAATTATGCATCAAAAAAGCTAACAAAAAGCATGCTACTACACTAAAAACGTATAAGAACATAAAAATAAAGATACAGAGGGAATAAAAGAATGAAGACAGAGGAAAAAAATGCAAAGAACGGATAGCAGGTGTGTCAGTGTTTGAGGATTTGTATCGGATTCTGGGCTTCTGCAGTTTTCAAGTTGGTAAAATAAATTTTGTAAAAAGGAGGATGCTGGCCATAGAGGAGCATGTTCATAGAAGTGAAGAGCAATTTTGCAAATTTTCCAGGAGCTGTGCGGGAGCAGCGTCTGGGAAGACTTGTGAGAAACGTTTCGATAGTTTTTGTTGTGTCTGCAGTTTTCTTTTCTCTCCCGTCCTATTATAATATTTTGTTCTCTCTTCTTTCTCTCTTTGATCCGGTCTTTGCCAGCTCTTCAGCACTTTGCCGAAGGAGATGAAAATTCCCGCCCAGCAGGTATATTTTAAGCAGAGCCCATTGACTCTCAGGAACACCCGGTAATGTCAGAAGCTGAGATTGTCCAGCTCCTGCATCTGCCTCCTAGAGAATAGCCCTGTTTTCCTTTCGCCTTTTGACAATTTTATTGTCCCTATGGTTTAGAGGAATCAGTCATTCTCTCCCCTGTATTTGATAGGGAATTTGTATCGAAAACGTTGCCAGCGGGGCGACTGTACTTGTTTCTGTCTATCCTTTCATTTTATCCTCGATCCAGTATCTGGAATCCTGCGTCCAAAGAGTCAAGGAGAAAGAGAAATCCTTCTGAAGCCCAGGCACGTCCTTGTGTAAAATGTGAGGAGCTGTAATGACCAGCGAAATTGTCCTAATTAACAGGGGTGGGTGGGTGGGGGTTGGGGAGGTGGGTGGGGGTTGGGGAGTGGATGAGGTCAGAGGGAGCGCGCGCGCTTCGGGGCCCCCCTTCTGTAAAGCCTTAGAAATCCCGAGTAAAGGCTCTCTGGGGTGGTGTGTGGGGGCTCCGAGTGGGGGATTTGAATGGGTTTTACTTTTGTTTTGGGGACACCCCCGCTCTGCATTCCTCCCGCGATCTCCCGGGGTCGCCTGAGGTCTTGAGCTACATCCCAGGTTCGCTTTCGGACCCCGAATGCAATCACCATCAACACCCTTACCTTTTCCACGTCACCTCTGACTTCAGCATTCAGAGAAAGGCTCCCACCTGGGCGGCCGGCTGCACGGACCCCGTCTCCCCCTAAGGCAGGTGCGCAGCGTCCGGAGGGTCACTGAGGCTGGAGGCGCCGGCGACCCCTCTTCGCGCCAGTCCCCCCGGGCCCTGCTCGCTCTCGGGCTCCCTCTTGTGGGCCCTTATTTTCTCCCCACTGTTGTCTCGCAAACCCCGGTCTTTCCCTGAGGCCTTCGCTTCCCCTTTTTCGTTATTTTCCCTGCAAACCGTCCCGCCAATACATTCCCCCTCCGTCTCTGCAGGTTCACGGCCCGAGCAGGACGAGTCACTAAGCTGAGCGAGCGCGGGACAATGGGTGTGCAAAGGGGCCCTGGCTGCAGGACCATTTGGGGCCGTCCCTGCGCGGTGGTGCACGCGGTCGCCGCCGCCCCGCGTCGGGGACAGGAGACGTGGGGTGCGCACCTGTTGCCGGGTGGATTTCCTGCAGAGCTTGAATCTCCGCGAATCCGAGAGTGGGACCCTGTCCTTCTAGGCTTTTCTCACCCTGGAGACAGGCGGGGTCGCACCCTCCACTGCTCTTTAGGCGCTTAAAGGATGAACTGGGAAGCCTTAGCCTTGTAGACAGTGGGACCCTCCTTCCAGGGCAGGGCCCAGCTTCCTCTGTAGGTCTTGGTGGTGGTTCAAATGACTTTCTCGAAAATTACGCAGTCCGTTTCAGATCACTCATTTTCATTCACCCACTACCCTTTTCAAGACAAAGGGGAGTGCGCAGAGGGAATGTAGAATTGCCTTTAATCCTAGAGCTCTGGATGAACAAGGGAAAAGCCTCTGCTCTGAAGAAGTTTGTCCCTGAAGATCTTCGGACGTCAGGATTTCTCCACTCACATTGGGACTGTCCCAAGGACGCAAGCTTCCCACCATATTAGCACTAGAGGAATGGGGAGGGCTTTACCCTCAGCGCAGCGTCCTCCTCCCCCCACAGAGTAAGATCTACCCCAGACATCCCCCTCAGCTCCATGGTTTTTTTCATCAGTAATGAGTAGTCAAGGTAAAATCTTCTGGCCCTTTGCTCCCTACCTCCACACTTCTCCAGTGGCTGCCTTAAATCATCGCCCAAGTCCCACAGCTTGCACTTTACATCGCTGATGAGATGCTGGAGCTGCCCTGTGGTTCCCAGTCCCACAGCTGAGTCCTTCATAGCTTATTCTGTGTGTAACAACTGGTAAAGCCTGAAGAAAATTGAACTAGCCAAGATAATTTAGGAAAACTCCACTCGAGCTTGTCAGGACTTCTGGAACTCTCATTTACAACTGGGTGTTGAGAGGGTGGATCCCTTTCTCTGTGCTGGTGGAGATGAAGCAGGGGAACACCAATGAATGTAGAATGGGAAGGTTTGGGGCAGTTGGGTGATTGGTGGGATCATTGCTCAAGAAAGGAGCAGGTTTGGGATTTGGGATGAATTCTGGTTTTGACACTTCAAGAATTGTGTTCCAGAGGAAAATTGTAGTGGAGATGTCAATGAAATCATTACTTTGTGATAGGAGTTTTGCAGACATATACGGACTTGGTGTTAAGAACGGCACATAAAAGCACGCAGCATGCTGAGTTCATAGGCTACCATGAGAATATGCAGATCCCCAAGACAGAGAAAGCAGTGAAGGGGACTGAGAGGAAAACAGGAGTTTATGGTACCTGAAGAGAAGGAATGCCCAATGACTGAATAAGTGTGGTAAATGTAGGAACGAATTCTACAATGTCTTTTCCTCCCTCTGACTTGCTACCTCCTTGAGACTCAGTTCAAGCATCCCTGACATGAAGGGATACCTGCCCTGGTGTTTCAGATACCACGTGCATGACAACACATGGGGAAATCCTTGACATTTCCCAATCAATTTTTGTCCAGTTTCTGCAGAATGCAAGAGCGTAAGTGCTAATCTAGTCCAGTCTATGTGTCTGGAACAGTTCTGAGAGAGATTTTCCTCCCTGGTTCTTCTCCCTAACTACATTTTCTTTCAGTTTTCTAGGGAAGGGCCTGGGGAAGCCCTTCAGCTTTAATGTAATAATTAGCAAGAGTCCTGTTTCCCTCACCCCCTGCCCCCACTCAGGTCTTACTATCTGGAACAACAATGAATTCAATTCTAGGTCATGAAAAAGAGTTAGTGGAATTAATAACCAGAAGCTTTGTGTATCTGTTATATTTCCAGGATATAAAAGGCTGGTAAATTTGCCTAAACTTTACTCATCTTTTCAATACAACATTAGTCAGTGGGTTTATTTCTGGAATATAATGTGGGCTTAATATTAGGTAATTCAACAATCCAAGTCCTAGTATTAATATAGCTAAAGAAAAATTACACTGATACAAGAGAGAAGTGATTTTTTAGAAGATTTTATTTATTTGAGAGAGAGAGCTTGAATAAGCGTGGCCAGGGGTGGGAGGAGCGGCAGAAGGAGAAGCAGACTCACCCCTGAACAAGGAGCCTGAGGCAGGGCTTGGTCCCAGGATCCCAGGATCATAACCTGAGCCAAGGCAAACACTTAACTGACTGAGCCACCCAGGTGTCCCGAGAAGTGATTTTTTAAATAAAAAATAGACATCATGGGTTAAAAAGAACAGTAAAAGAAGTAAGTAGGTATTTTTTGAATAGGTTATAATTTATTTCAAATGCATATTGATCAGCATAATTTTAATCATTGCAAATCCTACTAGCTTCAAAGACAGAAGCAAGACAAGCATTTCACTATGATTTAACATTGTTCTGGATATTCCCAACCAACATATTTAGAAAGAGAAAGGAATTAAAAGTGTAAAAGTTGTAAATATTGCCATTATTTTTGAAACATTATCTACCTAGAAAATCAATTAATAATAATTCATTAAGGTGTCTTTTGTCTAAACACTCAAACCTTGTTTTCAGATAAAAATGATATAACTACTTGTAGGATACTAATATTCATGAGAACACAATAAGGACATAGCCAGTAATATATAGAGAAAAAAGAGTATAATTAGAAAACATTAGCCTTAAATAGACTTCCAAAAATGCCGATAAAATAGGTAATGAAAGCAATGTGGTATTGGGACAAGAATTCACAGAAAGGCCAATAGAAGAGATAGTGTATGCGTCTATATCTTTTTGTGTATCTATGTACTTTTTTAAAGATTTATTTATTTGAGAGAGACAGAGTGAGAGAAAGAGAGAAAGAGAGAGAGGAGTGGGAGGAGGGTCAGAGGGAGAGAATCCCCAAGCAGACTCCCCGCTGAGCATGAAGACTGTTCTGGGCTCCATCCCACTGCTTGTGAGATCATGACCCAAGCCTCAACCAACAGTATGCCCCTTAACCGACTGCACCACCTAGCATCCCTATCATCTCTCTCTCTCTCTAACTCATCTATCTATCTGTCCTTTCATCCATCTGTCCTGAAAGTTAAAGCTGAGGCTCACTTGTACCTGGAGCAGCAGGAAGGAGTTGAGGCTTCTGCCAGGAATAAGTGCAGACAGCACCCAGAGCAGCAGTGCCCCAAAGCATAATCCCTTGATTCTATGGAGGCTCTCATTCAAATGAAATTATGAATTTTTTCAAAAATTAAAAAAAAATACCATTCTTTTCTGTTTTCAATATTTTATTCAATAGAAAAATGAAAACTGATCATCAAACCATTACAATGATCAACTCATGGCTACTCTTAGAGAATACATTTTTAAACTTAGTCAACTAAGTTTTAAAACCGAAACTATAGCAGCAAAATCATGAAGTTATATTCGTGGCTAAAATAAAATGTCACAAACATCGGGCCATATTAAGGGTTTTATGCTCCTTGCCATTATCTGGAAATATGGTGTCCATATCCATCACAGCCAGTGACATGCTCCCCTTAATAAAAACAATTTTTTAAGCAATACTTCTGTCTTGACTTCACTGTTTTTATTTTTTGATATGAGTAAGACTCACAGAGATCTAAGAGTTAAATATACATACAAAAGAAGGAAATTAAAAGGTACAAGGAGAAGAGATCTTCCATTTGACATGGATGCCCTGGATGTTTGCTGGAGAGTTCTCTGTTCCACAAAACTCAAGTTGGAGTCTGAGTCAGAGGAGTCGCCTGAGGAAGATGAGCTGGAGCCACTGTCCTCAGACTCACAATCTTCATCTTCATCCCCACTGATGGAATCTGAGGAGTCACTGCCTTCCTCCCCTTCCTCACCTTCCTCATTTTCTCCTGATCCCCATGAGGCACGTGAATTGCCCCGAGTAGTGTCTGCTGATTCTGTCTCTGGAGCCTGCAGCCCGGACTCCTGTCCAAGCCCTTCTTGCAGACTCCTTGGTGACAGGGACTGCAGATCTGTCCGTCTGTTCTTGGGGTCTGGGTCTCCCCTCATGCTCATGTTTTTACACTTAGTATGGGTCGAGTCTCTGTACACAGCATATTCTTCAGGAGATAGACTCTTGAGCCAGTGATCCAGATCCAGCCTGTACTGTCTCTGCAGCTCCTCAGCCTGCTGCTTATAAAGCTCCTTCTGGCTCTGGGGGACTCGCTGCCAGCATCTGCCGATCTCCATCATGCACTCCTTCAGGGGCACATCTTGCAGCTCCTGACTTGACCACAAATCCCGGTGGAACTTCTTTTATCTGTTCATGGGGGGCTTCTTGGGCTGTTCGTGGAATTTCATCCCCCTTGGAAAAATAGGTTTCAGGGGGAGACTTCACTCCCTGCCCATGACTCTGAAACTTCTTTGGGCCTTTGTTTGGGTTCCACTTGGTTACATCCAATTTCTTAGAGTTCTGGAATAGATCAGTGGTCTGTCTTGAACTGAGCCAGTTGCTTCTCAAACTCCTGTTTATCCTTCTGAAAATCGTGAACATATTTGAGCCTTATCTGCTCTGGCAGCTCCTTGTATTCCTCAGACAGGAGCTTGGTCAGCTCCTGGTTGCTCAGCTTGGGATATTTTTGGGAGTACTGGGACCGCTTCTCCTTGAAGAAGGGAAGAAAAGCGGTCAGGGTCTTCTTGGGCAAGTTTGAGTGTTTCTTGTGTCTTTTGCTTCTGTAGGGCTTTTCAACATGTTTCTTAGCTTCCAGAACTAATTCTGTGAGAAATTTTCACATGTGATAAGAAATCTCCAGCCATTTGAGTTTGCACATTTCTCCAGAATAATTCTTAAAAGCTACTTTTCCCCAGTCCATCTGTGACTGGGTTGTTCTGAATGTGTGGCTGTCATTAGATGGAAGATTCGCTTCCATGCGTTCCAGTAACATCACAATATCTTCTTTGGACCAGTCATCTTGGCCTCTAGGCAATGACATATCTAGACCTTGGGCCACTTGTATGGTCCTAGCAGTTGAGACACCTCAGCAGGAGCCCAACTTCTTCACTCTCCAGACTCAGCACGTGAATTATTCTTGGAAGTCCTACAGTGTTTATGTTTCTGAGGAGAAAGAGAAGACATGAATGAGAAAATCACAACCCACTTGGAATATGTCCCCTGTATAATTTAACCACATTTAACAATGTAAATAGAAAATTGCCTACTTCTGGGTTGCAATTTATGTTTACATTTTTAAAGATTGAGAGAGAGGGAGAGTGGGGGAGGGGCAGAGGGCGAGACTCTTTCAATAGACTCCCCACTGAGTGGGGAGCTTGATGTAGGGCTCACTATCCTGAGATGATGACCTGTGCAGAAACCAAGAATCGGATGATTAACTGACTGAACCACCCAGGTGCCCCTATGTTTACGTTTTAGATGTTTACGTTTGTACTTTTCAAAATCATCTTCCTAACTCCATTCTGCCTTCTCACCAGAGCCAGCTAAAATGGTGCTGAGTGAGACCAATAAGCGGCCTCTAAGGAGACTCAAGGTAAGAAACAAGTCCTAGGGAAGGAAGGTAAAAAATTAAAACAAAAGCGAAATGAGTGAAAGGGAAAGGACCACTGCTCTCTAGGGCCTTGAGCATGGCTACCTTCCAAGTGAAGTTCAGGGGTCCGTGACTGAAGGTGAGACTGGACACAGGGATAAGCCGGGGAGCTTCTCCAGACACACGTTGCACTGTGGTCTTTTGTGAGTGAGACCTGAACCTGTGGTAAATTCCTGATTTGCTTGGATTCTCCTGGGCCCTGTGCAATGGAATGAATGCTTTCTAATGAACCATACTGTTTCTCCCTTCAAATGTCAAAGATCAAGTGAGAATATCAGAACATTTGTGATTTCATTCTGGTAACTGTTCCTCATCTTTAAGCCTCAGTCCCTTTTACCATACTACAACGAGGTTTTCCAATTAAGTTTTAGGGCCAAGCCACATATAAAAGTACATGAAATCTAGAACATTGCCTCTAGATATCCCAATTTGCATATACAAGGAACATAAAATAGAGTTAATAAACATAAATTTGCAAATATCAAAACAATAACAGATTAAAATTTAATAGCTCAAGAGTAAACTGGAAAGACTGACATAATTATTGTTAACTCGCTATAATATAACTGCTTAGGAATGTCTTAAGCCTGCTGACAGTTAATTTTTTTTTAAAGAAAAAAGAAAGAACTCTTTTACTTACAAGTGTGTGCTCACCTAATGAATGTGTAATTGGTCTCACCGATGCTTATAGGAAGATCCGCCCAACTGGGTCAGGAGTTCTGTGTTCTCTGGGCTCTCTGTACTAGAAGGCATCTGGACTTCCTGACTTCCCACAGTCCAGCCAATTCAAAGGCCTCCACACAAAACAAACTTACTTTGCCTCTGCAAAGCCTTTATATTGGGATCCCGAAGCTCCGCCCTGATTAGATTTCTGCTGTAGGCAGGACCAGAGGAAGATGTACCTTTCTGACCTTGAATAGAATAATCCCATTCTCAATCTCCAGAAACAATATAGTGTAATTACCCTTCTGTTTTTCATTCATCCTGGTGTTATTTTTACACAACATGCAGGGGAAATTTTTGTGTTTCTTGGTTCCCACATTCTACTCTCATTCCCACTCCAACATCTGACTATCTTTCAATGTGATATTTGAATATAGGTCCAACCTTTGGTGTTAATTTCAGTCCTGCCTTGTGGCCTAGGATCTGATACTCTCTCCTCTTCAGGATGGCCATTTAAATCCTTTCAGTTTTGTGCCTTTTCCCTTAGTCTCTGGAAGTTAAGGTGACATTTGATATCAAAATGTGAATGATTATATTTAGTTCGGGGTTTAGGGAGATGAGATGTGTAAAAATGATTTCGTGAAAGCAATGTGATCAAAGTCAAATTGGCTCTCAGGAGATCAGGTTGGAAATGATGACTTAGTTTTTGACAATATGAGGCTTCTCAAAAATTTTTTTTTTTAAATCTGCTTTCTGAGGCATCTGGGTGGCTCAGTCGGTGAAGCGTCTATCTTTCCCTCAGGTCAAGATCCCCGGGTACTGGGATCTAGCCCCGCCTAGGGCTCCCTGCTAATGGGGAGTCTACTTATCCCTGCTCCTCCCTCCCCACTTCATGCTTCCGATCTGGCTTACCTGCTCTCTCTCTCTCATATAAATAAATCTTTAAAAGAAAAAGAAAAAATCCACTTCCACCTCTCTTTAAGATGTTTATTTCTAAGTAATTTCCAATGAGTAATTTATTCTCTGAATATATCCAGCAATGGGCCGTTACCAACAAACCATAAATTAATGAGATGTCTCAATGATTAGATTTGTAATACAGTATGTAAATATGAATTAATTTTGGATTGTTCAACTTATGCATACACATAGACACAGCCAAAATTGTACTTATTACTTCTTTCTTATTACTTCTACATCAAGCATTGCTTGTAGCTCTATTTGTTCAGTGAACACACAATTTACATAAGAGGAGTTCTTGCTACTTTCCCGAATTGAAACAAACACAGTATCATATATTTAATTTATCAGCAAACTGAGGTTGTTTCTGTGAAATCATCTCATTTGCCAAACTTAAAAAATGACTCCATTACTTCCACCTTATAATAACAAGCTGTTTTGTCATCTGGTCTTACTATATATATTTGGAATAATTTGATGATTAAGTTTTGGTCTGATGTTTTATGCATTCCTTGGCTGTTTCTATAAATTATAAAGACTCAGAAAGTAGTTTCCAGGTGTCATAATTTTTACTTTGTGTAGACTGTAAAATGACTTAGGAATATCTTATTTTCTTTGTATAAATATATTACATCCTATTCTACAAGTGGTACTATGTGAGTATGTCAGAGGAAATATTTGACAATTTATATGTAGATAATGCTTTGAATAATTTGGAAAAGAACTTGTATTTGACTGTTGGGAAATGATTTCAGAAATGTCAGTTTCCTGACATAAAGTTAGAGATAGCAACAGTGAATGGGCTTGCAGAAAGCAACACTGGTAACTGTGCAGAAATGTCAGAAATTAGGGCGCCTGGGTGGCTCAGTTGGTTAAGCGACTGCCTTCGGCTCAGGTCATGATCCTGGAGTCCCTGGATCGAGTCCCGCATCGGGCTCCCTGCTCGGCAGGGAGTCTGCTTCTCCCTCTGACCCTCCCGACCCTCTCCCCTCTCACGTGCTCTCTCTCTCAAATAAATAAAATCTTTAAAAAAGAAATGTCAGAAATTAGAGGGACAGTGCGTTCATTAGTCTAGAAATGAGGACTGAATGAATGTTTTTTACAAAACAAAATTTCAAAAACACGATATGTTTTCTTGTGCTGATTGTTATTCCATGATAGTTAAATCTTTTCACCATGAAAAGGAAGGCTTGATAACAGTTCCAAAGGACCTGAGAACATGCTGCTATTCTCTTCTCCTTAATGATTGTTTTTAAATGCAGGTATGTCTATAATAAAGATAGGAGGGCAAATTAAAAAACAGTATATTCATGTAAGAAGATTCTGGTTGAAATCTGGTCCAATTTTACAAAGTTTAATCCCATTAACTCTCATATATTCAGAAACTGATTTCAGTGAAGGTTTCTGTTTGAAATAAAGAACATCAAAGGAGAAAATTTAGTTTCATGACTATGTCTTATGTGTGCACATTTTTGTGCATTTTAATCAACGGGTTGCAATAAAGACATTTTTCAGGATCATGGATGAGGGACAGAAGACATACAGATCAGTGGCATTGTATATATTTCTTTATTTTGCCAATTAAAAATTTATTATCTCTCTTTTTTAAAGGTTTATTTATTTGAGAGCAAGAGAGAGAGAGCACGAACAGGGAGTGGGGGAGTAGAAGGGTGGGGGGAGGGAGGGGCAGAGGGAGAGGGAGGAGCAGACTCCCTGTTAAGCAGGGAGCCCAAAGCAGGGCTCAATCCCAGGACCCCGGGATCATGACCTGAGCGGAAGGCAGATGGTTAACCGACTAAGCCACCCAGGAGCCTCCATAAATTTTTTTTTTTTTGAGCCTCTGTAATTTTTATTATCTCTTATAAGGATGTCGTTTTACTAACCATTACATCTCCAAGCTGACAGAATGTTCCTGGAACTGTGAACTTTCAGAAAATGCTTGTTGATTGAATTAACATAGTTGCTTAGAAAGCAAGAGGTTGTTTGTTTTTGCCTCTTGTAGTAACTTGGAGAGTAATAGCTTGCAGATTTTAACTGGGTCAAAGGTGGGAGTTCTGCCTCCAACATTAATAGCAGAGGGATTTTGAACAAGAAATCATGATGGGATCATTTTGACACTTAAATAAAATATGAAAGTAGAAAAGCTTAGTGAACTGCCCTTTATTAAACCAACTTCTGGGCAATTACATTACTGATTGATTTTTCAGACCAGTCACGACTCACACCTGTAGCTACAGGTTGGATCACACTCCTGATGTCCAAGCTTTTGGGGGGAAATGAACACCTCAGCAAAACTGATGTTCTTTTATACAGGAGGAAGAGGGTTGGAAAGGTGGATGCCTGTTGGCTAGACAACCAAGGAAGTTTTCTTACAAGAATTTTTATTTATTTATTGTAAGCAAAGAAATATATTCAGCAACTGGAACCCATATCACCAGTGAGCATGGATTGAACTAGTAAGGTAATTAATGTGGTGATGAGGTCACTATTTGGTTATATGTATCAGTGGCCACAGTAGGTGTTAGGTTTTAGTTTCCTAATATATATTTTGTTATGGGAATTGCTTTCAAACTAATCTACAAAAACTTTAATAATATTAAAATAAATCATTTTATCAACATGCTTAAGACCATGGAATTCTTATAGTCTGTTCCTTTCTACCTGAAATATCTTGTTACTAGAATAACTTTCAAAGTAGAGGAGATGTTCTCTTTTTATGTATATGGCTAGTTTGCACATGACAGAAGTGTTTTCTTGAACAGGATTTTTGAATGAATTGCTGAACCATGTGGCAAACCCTCAGCCCTCTTTTTTTGGGAAATGAATATGTTCCTTTAAAATATTCTTGCTTTCTCTCAAAGAGGTACTCTTTATGAAGTCACATGAATAGTCTACAAACATTAAGACCAAAACGCGTACAGAAATCTTATATATGTATATAAATATACATTCATGCCTGCCATCTGCAATAGCTTATTTTTTTGGTTCTATATCCTAGTCTTCTTTATCCATTTTATTCTTTTTACTGTCAACTGATTTTAAACAAATCTCATACTGACTTCATTAGAGTTGATGCACTTATTAGCACGTTCACAACATAAAAATGTAAATTTAGAAGTAAAATTTGGGAGTGTTAAAGTTAGGGGTAGAGGTGATGAAAAATCGAGACCTATCTCAAGGCACCCATGGCACAGTTGGCTCAACGTCCGACTTTTGGTAGTGATTTCAGGGTTGTGAGACCCAGCCATGCGTGGAGCTCTGTGCTCAGCTCAGAGTCTGCTTAAGACTCTCCCCCTCCCCTCTGCATCTGCCCTCCTACTCTCTCTCTCTCTCTCTAAAATCAATCAATCAACCAATCTTAAAAAAATTGAGACCTAGCTCAACAGTAATGGACCCAGTTTACTCAATTCCAAAACATGATGCACTTTTATATATCAGAATAACCTATGACTTCACCATGAAGCAAGACTAACAATCTTCTGTTGTCTATCATTTAGATTTATTTGTAGGAGAACATGCAGGGGGAAGAATATTTTTGTTTAAATTCAGGGGGGGACATTTTAGTAATAGACACATACTTATACCATTGACAAGCACAGGAATTGCTTAGTATTTTCCTCTGACTCCTTTAAGAACTGCTCTTAGAATTTTTCTTCTAGCTAGGAAGTGGAGTCACTTGGGTCTGGGCATTCTTGGAAGCAAAATCACTTAGAAACTAATGTCTTGTGCTAAGAGAAGAAATATTTCACAAGAACAAAAAGCTTGTGTTTCTTTTTTTTTAATTTTGAAGTCACTGATAGTTTGTATCATTTCATGTATTAAGTCAACTCAGAAATTTGTTGAGAATTTTAAAACTGATTTTGACTGGAATATTCTTTTCTTTCCACAGTGGAGATTTCCTTCAAAAAAGAAATAACCAATCATGATATCAAACTGCTTGACAGTGTGAAAAGTTTGAGATGTAGACATGACTGTCTAGATGCATCTTTGAATTCTGAAAGATCTAATTATTTTGCTGTGTGGAGAAGATCAAGACACATGACTGGTGATGACTTCACCTCTGGAAAACAGTATTGGGTGCTGGATGTGGGCGACTCGGGAGTGGGCTCTAGGAGTCTGTAAGGATACTTGGATAAGGAAGAATGGCCCTCTGATGGCATCTGAGGATAGGTTTCTTCTTCTATGTGTGAAGGAGGGTAATTGTTACAGTCCCCGATCCACTTTCCCAGTGTTTGTCAGTAAAGAAACCTCTGGGCCAGGTGGTATGTTCTTGGATTTTTGATTCCATCTTCTTTTGTTCCGTCTTCTTTAAATTAAAATCATCTCTTGTGGCCCACTTATCTAGAATACCTGCTGTGGTTGCTCACCTGGGTTGGGAGTATGCTGGAGTTACAAAAATATATGAGTGTGTGATTCCAACTTAATGGTCTAGCGTAGGAACACAGAGATTGCTCATCATAGACAGACTCAGTTATCTGCAATGCCCATGTCAAACTGAAACCTTCTCCCACCTCTTCATCTAGTGTATCCTACACATCAATTCACCCTCAGAAGAAAAAAATATCTGTTTTTCAGGGAAATCTCTACTGACTCTCAAGACCAAGATAGGCTTTTTTTTTTTATACGAACTCTAAATATTTGGCCATTTCTTTTACAATAGTGTAAATTGCAAGAGAGAAAGTGTTCACTGACGTATTGCCAGCAGGTAACAGAGTGTCTAACAGAGAATATGCACTTAACAAATATTTGATGGGTGGATCAATTAATAAATGAATGAGATGGTTGCCTTATTGGCAGTAGGGTTTGATTACAGTATGCTACTCAATAATCTTTGCTATAGTTTAACAAAATATATACTCTCAGGCGACTCGGCAGCTTAGTTGATTAAGCCTCTGCCTTCAGCTCAGGTCATGATCCCAGGGTTCTGGGATTGAGGCCCCCATCGGGCTTCCTGCTCTGCCGGGAACCTGTTTCTCTCTCTGACTCTCGTGAATAAATAAATAAAATCTTAAAAAACAAAAACAAAATATATACTCTCTTTGCCAAATTCCATTTTTGAAAGGAAGATAGTTTTGAGCATTTAAAATATTAATATATTGGGGCACCTGGGTGGTTCAGTCATTAAGCATCTGCCTTCGGCTCAGGTCATGATCCCAGGGTCCTGAGATTGAGCCCCGCATCAGGCTCCCTGCTCAGCCAGGAGCCTGCTTCTCCCTCTCCCGCTCCCCCTGCTTGTGTTCCCACTCTGTCTCTCTCTCCCTCTGTCAAATAAATAAATAAATCTTTAAAAAAAATAAAATAAAATATTAATATTAATATATTAAGTTTTGGTAATGAGGTGGAGCAACTCTCCTGGCTGAGCAGAGAGAAATTTGCAGGAGGTGGGGGGGCAATGGTATGAGAGGCTCTATGTGAGTTCGGGTCAGGGCAGTGTCTAGGCAGGTTTGGGTGCGCTGGCTCCAATCTTCCCCCAAGTTCACCCTGAGGCCGAAGGGTGAGCAAGAGGCCAGAGGTGGCAGTGCCAGAGCCTGGAGACCAGGGATGCCTGTTGTGACAGCGCTTGGGTCACGGGGAGCCACGTGCCCCCCACAGGGATCAAGGGCGCTGCAGTTGAGCAGAACAGGCATGGAGGCTCTTTTATTAAATTTGTTTTTTAATTTTAATTTTTTTTTATTTATTATTTTTTATGTTCAGTTAGCCGCTGTATAGTACATAATTAATTTCTGATGTAGTGTGCATTGTGCACACACAATGATTCATTAGTTAAGTATAACACCCAGTGCTCATCACAGCACGTGCAGAGGCTCTTGGCAGCTCTACTGTGCCTCTCCAACAATTCTGGAAGCTACAGCAGGGAGACTGGAAGAAATTGCTTGCAGCTCCCACCACACCTTATTATTGCATATTTAAAAAGCACATTTTTCTTCCTGTTCTGGCCTCAGCAGCTCTAAATCCTGCATCTTCTAAACACACAGGGGACCATGTTTGCTGCCTTCCTGGAGCCCAGGCAGCCCACTTTGGCCAAGTGCTGTGCTAGGCTCTCGGACCAAACCAGTATCCGAACCCTGCCACGTGCCTGGTAGTGACATTGGAGACAGAAGGTGGCTGGCGCTTTGACAGTTTTAAAGACTTAGGTCACATTTGTTTCCAGAATGATTCTCTTTAGGGGATCTGGTCCCAGGAACTTGGGGTGCAGTATGGGATGCTCCTGCCTTGGACAGCGTCCCGGAATCCCTAGGAATGGACAGCACTCAAAGGAATCAGAGATCTCTTATCCAAAGGTACTGGGCAGTACCTACCTGACAGGTCTGGTTTGGAAGTTCCTCATGCACTGGACAAGTGAGAGGGAAGCTGACTTTGCACCAGGGTTCAGCATCCCCTTCATGGGAGGATCTCACACCAGGGGGACACTAGATGAGACAAGGTAGTGATGGACCTTTGTGGCCAAGATCTTGGAGCTTCCTGACCTCCTCTTCTTGAAATGCCTGACATTTGACCCTTTTACCCTCAAAAGGCCACAACTCCCTGCTTCCTCCTCCCCCGTGTAGAGTCTGGTGTTTGGTGATGACTCAGAAGGGGCTTCTCTTCCAGCAGGTACTTCCTGATAAAGGGATCTATGGGGGGTACTCATCACACACACACACACACACACACACACACACACACACACACACACCCCTTGTAGTGGGACCCACTGCTCACTACACTACAAGTGCCTAGAACCTGGTCTCCAGAAACTCAGGCAAGAACCCAGCCCTATTCCACCACCACTGCCAATACCTTGGCTTGCATAATTCACTCAGGAAAATAAATACATAGTAAAAATAAAAAAGGAGTTATTGTTTCTCAAGCCTAGCTGCTCTGAGTGCACATGAACACAGACACACACAGAGGGAGAGAGAGGGGGAGAAGAGAGAGAGAAGACACTACATAGCTATATCAAAAGAGAGGAGATCAACAGATATTTTAATGAAAATAAGATAATACTAGAAGCACAGATGGGTTAGCCTGGTGATGGGTATTAAAGAGGGCACGTTCTGCATGGAGCACTGGGTGTTATGCACAAACAATGAATCATGGAACACTACATCAAAAACTAATGATGTAATGTATGGTGATTAACATAACAATAAAAAATTTTTAAAAACCTTAGCAATAAAAAAAAAGAAGCACATTTGTGCCAACTAACTCAATAGTTTAGATGAAATGGACAAATCTATGAAAGAGACACAATACCAAAGCTCACTGAAGATAAAAATTGATACATTTTCATGAATCTTTTATAAAAATAAATCTTCCATATCCATTAAAGAAATTGAAATTTTAATATATAAGCCTTTCCACAGACTTCTTTTTGAGCAAAAGGGAGTAGTGGGGACCTTATTTACTCTATTTTATACCAATTAGTAACCAAAAAAAGATATTAGAATGGTATAGATAAAAAAAGATATAGCTTTCAAACCTTAGACAATAGGCAACACAGGACAGTGAATCCTGAGAGAGAAGAAACAAATGAGGGGAACCCAATGTCGACCCAGCGCACTGGCTGAAGATTGCTGGCCTCAACACTGGGATAGGAAATCCTGAGTGGAGTTGTGAGTTCAGGGAGTTCAAGGAGGTTGGAGTTCCAAGGACTAAGGACTGGTGGTGGGTCGATCTACACAAAGACAGAGAGAGAGAGAGAGAAAGACATCTGAGGAGGGCCCCATAGCTGGAGGCTATAGCTGAGTGAAGAGCAGTTAAATCATATGAGAAAAATACCTGATCAAGAAAAGATGACGAGGGGTGCCTGAGTGGCTCAGTCAGTTAAGCGTCTGCCTTCGGCTTAGGTCATGATCTCAAGGTCCCGGGATTGAGCCCCACATTGGGCTCTCCACTCAGGGATGAGTCTGCTTCTCTCTCTCCCTCTGTGATTTCTCTCACTTTTGCTCTCTCTCAAATAAATAAATAAAAATCTTTAAAAAAAAAAAAGGAAAAGTGACAAAACCCATGAAACAATATGTGTAACTCACACAGGGTTAAGAGTTGTTGATGTTCCCCTTAGCCACAGTGGAAGGTCCTTACACTACACAGAATATGGGATAGAGTAGTCAGAAGGGCATTGTTCCACTGGGAGTGGGGGAATCCAGACTAGATTAAAAACTTCTCTGGTCTCGCTTTACACTATTTTCTTTTTTAAAGATTTATTTATTTATTTGAGAGAGAGAGAGAGAGAGAGTGAGCATGCAGGGGGGTGGCGCAGAGGGAGAGGGAGAGAGAAGTCTTATGCAGTGCTCAGCGCGGAGCCTGATGCAGGGTTCAGTCTCACAACCCTGAGATCATGACCTGAGATGAAACCAAGAGTCAGACGTATAACTGTCTGTGCCACCCTGGTGTCCCCTACGTTATACTGTTTAAAAGCAAGCCTTGAAAGCAGGATTTCTCCCAGAGTTAACCCCCCTCCACACTCCCAGGCCGTGGAATTGTGGCAACAGAAAGAGTTTCACATCCTTCTGTGGACCTGGTGATATATTGGCCAATACCACTGCAAAGGTTGATCATTCATGATCTTTTCATCAAGAAACTTACATCTAAGTAAAAAATGTTCACTATTTTGCTGTATGTGCAGGAGTAGACGAGAGAAAGGAGGGGTGTCGAGGGTTAACTTGTTGGTTTTTTTTAATCTGTAATTTCCAAGAGCAGATAATATTAAAAATAAAAATTTTGGAATCTGCAGAATGTAGCTCACTTTTTTAACCATGATTTTACATTAGAAGAGCAGATTCATGATGACCGATCATTTGATATAGTGGAAACAGAGTGTTTTAAGTTTTCCTTTCTAGGATCCTTCCTTGGGTGAAGCACCATGATCCATCGTTGACTAAATATAAAAATGTTTTTAAGAGACAGAGCAGGATGCAAGCCTCCCCAAGATGAATACTTTAAGAGATAGTTGCCTAAATTTAACAGAAAATATATTTTTTTACAGAAATGTTTATGATGCCTTCTAGGAGTTAGTCATGTAATATACATCCACTGTGTGATCATTAAATCCACAAAATATCACAAATCTTTCAACTATGCATATGTATTGAATAATAAAAGAAGAGAGTATGAGAGAATGTATGGGGTAATGAGAAAGGGAGCAGAATCTTAAAGAAAGACCAGCAAGCTATTGTGTGTGTTTTGGCTTTAGGCCAAAAGAGAAAAGTAGTAGTATGTTTTCAAAAAGAAAAGAAGAGAAAAAGTAAAAGGGAAGAATTTTGTGGAGGACTCACTGAAAAATATAAAATTTCAGAGAATTTTAGTTCAGTTGAGGTTGACAAGATCCATAAACAGTAGGATAGTTCTGCCAGAGCAGTAGGAGACATTATCGTGCAAGTGCTTGATTATACTGGGCTGATAAATGAAATGTTGATAACTTTCAGTCTGAAGAAATATCAAGAAAGGAATGAAAAACATAAAACTATTACATGTTGACATAAAAAAAAGAATGCATGCAGATTCAGACAGAAACCAAATATAGTGTATAGTAATGGGTTGATGCAATTAGGATTATAATATCATTTTTTAAAGCAGATAAGAAGTTTATATTTAACATTTATTTTAAAAACAACAGATCCATGGATCACATCAGTTAACTCAAGGCATGGCTTCTCACTAGAGCTTGGATGTGGCAGTTTGATTAAGTAGATTTAAGAAGGTTTCCAGTCATCTGTATCAGGATGTGTCGTCCACTCTGCAAAAATCTAATCATGTACCCAACACCTTTGTGAGGTACAGAAAACAATTGTCACCAGATAGCTTGCATTTCTGTATGTAATGCAATAAATAGATGCTAACTATATTAGTTTTCCATAGACAGTAATTCATCTACCCATGCCTACCAAGCTACTCATGTTATGCTATCTGTATGTACATATTTAAGTACATGTTTGTATAACAAATCATATAGAATGCCAGTCTATTCACTATGCTCAATTATTCCAGAAACTCTCATTGTTAGCTTGAGTATTTAAAATGTCTCCTCAGTTTTCAGTTTCAGAGTTGGATTTCAGTTTTCAAGATAGATTGCCAAGTGTTTAGAAAGACCTATGGAAAACTGATAATTTTCCATATGAGGAAGTTTAGATAGAGGAAGGCTCCCTGTATCCATGGAACATGAAAATAAGGACACTTTTCAGTGCAGCAAATCAATTTATGGATAGTCCCCAACTTAAGATGGTGGGACTTAATGATTTTTTTTTTGACTTTACAATGGTGAGAAAGCAATTCGCATCCAGTAGAAACTGAACTTAGATATTTGGGGGAAGGTGTTAGAGTCAAGATTTTGACTTCTAGTACAATAAAATAACCAAATGAGTAGAAAAAATGATGGAGGCAGAAACACATCCCTAAATTTGTTTTTAAGGAATGTACCAAGTTGCTAAATGTCAGAAGACAAATAGTAGATGATAAGACATATGTAAAATTAGCCTGGCTATATGATCTAACTAATCCTCTCCCCTCAGGGTTATGTGACTGTGGAGGGAGATGATCCGGCTGAGTATCAGAAGGTGTACCACTTGCTTTATGAGGAAGAGAGAGCAAATAGAAAAGGAAAGCAAAGAGATTTTTTTCAACTACTCAAAGAAAGTGGGGACAGCATGGCCCTCAAGGGGAAACTCCTAAGAGGAATGTATGAGGACCTCAAGAAAATGTGCCGTAAACCAGACATGGAGCTGCTCCAAGTAAGGACTGAAGAATAAAGAGTAACGGTGCTGACTGAATCATGTCCATATTCTCTTTGCCCTCCATCACCACTGTGCAATGATGCTTTCTGATACTGTGGTAAGGGTTTTCCCTGTCACCGTGATGCTGATGACCAGGCTAAAATCTGTAAAAGTCTGTGAAAAAGCAGCCTAAAAAACTTCCAGAGAATACCTCCTTCTCAAATTCTAATATATATTCAGTTACTGACCAACAGCGACCAGAAAACTTGTTGAAGATATATGGATTTGTATGTTGACCTGGCAAAAATGAAAAATTTGGGAATCTACACAATTCATTTTCCCTTTCTGTTTTCATGTACATGATACAATTTGCTGGAATTTGGGTTTATCCACCTTGGGAATAAGTAATGAAGTCTCTACTGTGAATCTTGTGGTGTATATACTAAAACTTTCTCTCTGTGTGTTTCTCTTTACAGCATTTTGAAGAACATTAAAAAGGCAAGTTTGCCTCTATATTAAAGGTTTGAGAATTGTTTAGTAGTGATCAGACTGTTGATGCTGAAATATGAGCATAATTTATTATGATAGTAAAGCCTATTTCATAATGTATTCATTTTTCTATGTCTCCAAAGGTAGGAAGGGTTTGTTGTTTTGTGTGGGGTTGGACAGGGGTCTGTGGAAGCCTATGCAGTTGCCAGGATTCTGTGCATGAGTTGCACGAAGACAACTCCTATCCCTGATTTGAATCTTTATTTATTTTTATTTTTATTTTTTATTTTTTAAAGATTTTATTTATTTATTTGACAGAGAGAGTCACAGCGAGAGAGGGAACACAAACAGGGGGAGTGGGAGAGGGAGAAGCAGGCTTCCCCTGAGCAGGGAGCCCGATGCGGGGCTTGATCCCAGGACCCTGGGATCATGACCTGAGCCGAAGGCAGACGCTTAACCGACTGAGCCACCCAGGCGCCCCCCTGATTTGAATTTTTAGAAACATAGGAACACACGGAGGTTATGGCCTGAAGCCATGATAAGCTTCCGTGGGAGAAATAGGTATTTCTGTGAAGCATAAGGTGGGAGGAGGGAGAGAAGAGGCATGGGGGAAGACCATCTAGGGTTTGGGGTTCCCACACAGGTAGCACGGGGCGGACTCCAACTACCTAGGGAAAGGCTGTATGTGGCATTTACTGAAGCTGGGTCCTCAGAAGCAGAATCTCTGCCCAAGCTAAGCTCCTCATCCCCTTGCTGTGGTTATATGAATACTGAGCATCTTGGTGGTGACTAGTGTGGGTTAAAAATCAAAGTGTCCTCCTGGGGTACGTGCATGGCTCAATCTGTTAAGCATCCAACTCTTGATTTTGGCTCAGGTCATGATCTCAGGGTCATGAGATTGAGACCCCCCCATAGGGCTTCACACTGAGGGTAGAGCCTGCTTAAGATTTTCTCTCTGCCCTTCTCTCCACCTCCCCCTTGCACTCTCTCCCTAGGGGGAAAAAAATCAATGTGCCCTTCTGTAATGTTCTGTTTCAGGCCATTTTGCATAACCCCATGCTTGGCTGAGAAGAACCAGATCCTGAAATTGTATGCTAGGATTGAAGTGGTAGGAAGTAGAATTGGGTTTAATTTGCTCTTTAGAAAATGAATGGATATTTGTTACATTCCCTAGTTTGTGGAGTTACATTCATAACCCCTGATCCTAATCAAGAGGATTTTAATGAAGCATCTTTACTGGGATGTAGAATAAATGTAATCACTGTCATGAAAACTTTGAACTCAGAAAGAGTAACTAACTGCTCTTTTTTTGCAGGAGTGAGTCAGTGCAGCTGCACCTGCCCCAACCTGTGGACCCACAGTTCGGTACATGGCCCATCACTGGGCTGAGAGGCTCAACCAATTTCTTGGTAATACACTGTCCTTTGGTGGTATAGTTGTACATTCTCCTCAGCTAGAATCCTAGGGATAGTATTTCCCCGTTGCACATTTTATGATTGCATTATTTGGGAAGTTTATAGCCAAATTTGCCTTTATACAAAAATAATATATATGGAAAAACAACTAATATCTAGAGAAAAGCCCAATCGTTTAGGATAAACTACCTGGAAGTAAACAATAGGAAAAGATATTAGATGGCCTGTAGCATGCCAAGATATACTGTTAACTCTTTGTATGAACCATGTAATTCTGCATGAACATTCAGTATATTCCAAGTTTTAGGTTTTGTGGTTATTGCTGGTTGTGAGATGATTAGAGAGTTCTAACTTTTGTTTTCTACAGTGTCTCATAATAAAAGCACTTTACACAGTGCATTCTTTATTCACATAATCCAAAACTACTTTGTATAATCAATAGTATTAAACACATAAAATGAATACTTACCAAAGTCAGTTGAGCACTTATTTCACTAGATTTCTCTCCTTTCTTCTCAAAAGTTACACATGCTGAAAATTCTCACAAATCTTCTACTTCCTATTTTTTAAGATTTATTTATTTTTGAGAGAGAGAGAGAAGGAGCATGAAATGGTGGGGTGTGGAGAGACAGAAGGAGAGAGAATCTCAAGCCAACTCCTTGATGAGCAAGGAGCCACATGCGGCACTCAATCTCACGACCCTGAGATCATGACCTGAGCCGAAATCAAGAGTAGGTCGCTTAACCAACTGAGCCACCGAGACACCCCAAACCTTCTACTTCTAAAAAAAATGTGAGTTTTTCTTTCAGTTTATTTTACCTTGGCATATTTTGGTGAAAAATACTTAAATATGAGGAAAAGTGATCACTCTTTAGGAGTTATTATTAGGAGCTATTATTATTTTCTGAGAAGATGAGCTGGTTACTTTTCTTACCATGAATTGTTAATCTCCCAATTTCAAATGTTTCAGAGAAAAAAAAAACAGAGTTTAGCAATATCCTTCTTCTTCATATATATTAAGAAAATTCATAAATTTCTCCATTTTTGTCTGGTTAAAGATTTGCTCGTTGTGAAGACAGTCCAGAAAACCTTGGTCTACAGTAGATTTCTAGAGCTTCCTCGTTGCCCTGGCCCTCATTTCCAAGGATAAGCTAGAAACCCAGACTCTATAGAAAGGCTATGTCTAACAGGAATCAATACTGTATGTTAACATGGCTGTTTCCTTCCTTCTGCAGTGCCCATTTTTTTTGGAGAATGAAATAACCACCTGTCATATCCCGCTGTTTGAAGATCTGAGATGTTTGCACTTCAGTCCCAATCATCCTGACATTGTCACTAATATAACAAGATCTAAATATTTTCTCACCTGGGGAGCCCAGAAGTTTACTTGTGGGTCAACATTACTGGGAGGTGGATGTGGGGAACTGTTGGAACTGGGCCCTTGGATTTTGTGATGATACTTGGGCGATGAGGAATGACATGGTGCTTGACTCGGAGGGAATTTTTCTACTTTTTTGTATCAAAGAGGACAATCAGTGCAGTCTCTTTACCTCCTCCCCACTGTTGCCTCAGTATGCGGGAAGGCTTCTGGGCCACGTGGGGGTGTTCCTGGATTATGAGCGTGATGTAGTGAGCTTTGTGCCTGTGGCCAATAGCTCCCTCATTTGCAGTTTCCTCTCCTGTTCCTTCTCTTGCTCTCTCTGACCTTTGCTCTGCTCTGCACCCTCATAATGAGGGACATGTCTGAACCTGACCACAAGTGTCAGGAAGGCCTTACCCAAGGTATCTCGGGTAAATGCCTGGTTGATTTTCTTTCCCTTTCTCCTTTATCATATTGACTACTTTTAAAGGGTTGATAATTGTGTCTATATTTGTTTCCATTTTCTCTGAATAAAAACAATCTCTCTTAGAAAACAGTGATCTTTATTCTCTGTCTTGTCCTTTCCCTTGCTTTCTAAGGTAGTTGGAAGCAAAGAATAGCTGAATGGGTTTCCTCAGCTGCATGGGCTAAAGCAAGAGCACAGGTTTCTTCTCACTGACAGACTTGGAATTCTCTTCTCTCTGCTCTGCATCTGCTCAGACATGTTTCTTCACCGAGGCTCAGTTTTAAAATCTCTTCTTTGTGGAACAATTTTTAAAGCTTCTGGACTAATTGAGGTCTCCTGATTGTGTGGACTCAGAAGACCTTATACTCTTTGTAAAGTCCACAAGCTAATATTGTCCTTCTCCTCTAGTTTACCTATTATAGGAGAAGGTATATGCCAGCCTTATATACAGATATATTTCAAGTAGATAGCATAGAAGTTAAGATATAATCGACATTCAATAAGTGTTTGAGTAAATTTATAGATGTTACAAGATAACAAATAAGGACATGCTCCACCACTGTTAAAAAGCATACTAAATGGGGTGCCTGGGTGGCTCAGATGGTTGAGCATCTGCCTTCGGCTCAGGTCATGATCCCAGGGTCCTGGGATCGAGTCCCACATCGGGCTCCCTGCTCCTTGGGAGCCTGCTTCTCCCTCTGCCTCTCTCTCTCTCTCTGTCTCTCAGGAATAAATAAGTAAAATCTTTAAAAAAAAAAAGCATACTAAATGTAACCTAAATTAAATGGAATACTGAGGAGTATTATTTAAAAAAAGATGTGCATTAGGCTGCTTTTAAAATTTATAGGCTCAGGAAATTATAACAGAGACACAAAAGAGATACTTACCTAAACAGAACGACATCAATATAGATAATAATACTACATCTGAGAATTTTCAGTAATTTTAATGAAGGTACCTGTAGTCACAGATAGCTTAAATTTATACGTACCAGACTGGACAGTGAAAGTTTTTGCTATAGAAAATAATGAATACTCAAGAGACAAATTGCATTTAAAATGGTTCTAAAGTTAATCAATCTTAAAAGTTTCAAAGATATGGTACATTAAAATATTATAACAATAAATATACTTTTGTTATATTTTTATCAAGAATCATATACATAATGCTGAATATTCTTGTATCTATTTCACTTACTGGAAGGTCTGGCACACAATAAATACAACCAGAGTTTCAAATGTGGCTCAGGGATTTATAAAAGTCTGGTAACATCTCCTTTAGTGAGAGGATATCTACAAAAGTCTGGGAATGTCTGAGCCCACCCATGGGTGGTAAATCTCACCCAGGAGTTTAATGACAGATGAGTTGCATGATGGATTAACAGAAGCAATATGAACATATAATTCTGCAGTTCTAAAATTTTAACAGCATCATACCCTTAATCATCCTTATATTTTATTTAGTTTAATTGTATATTAGAATAAAAATTAAGATGAACAAATACAACAATAATGAAGAGTAGCAAACTTTTACTGCAGAAATATAAATAAAATAGCTAAATTGAAGTGAAGTTTAAGTAATTTGTGTTTTAGTTCCTTCCATTGTAGAAAATAAGTATCATACAATGTGTTCTTGAGCATGAATTACTTTATGACAGTATCCTTAAAAAAATTGACATTAATTCTTAATATTTAACAATAATTCATGAAAATATTAGTGAGAATATGTCATAAAGAACAACTAGCTTTTATGGAAAGCATGCCATGTGTAGGCAGTGAATGGTGGGAATTTAAATTAATTAGTCTTTCAGTCCTCACAATAATTATAAGCAGAATAGAAAGAGAAATAATTTATATTTTCCAGATAAGGATTATAAGGAAAGAGTTAAGAAATGCATTTAATTTGCCATATACTTAACTCTGTAAACTACACTGAGTTGAAAGCATCTTTCAACTAGATTCTTCTTTCATTAAGAGAGAAGTGTTTGCAAATGTATGTGTGAAAGCACTTGGAAAGTGCCATATACTTTGTGAAACTACAGTGGTAGAAGGCATCTGTCAACTAGCATCTTCTTTCATTAAGATAGAAGTGTTTGGGATAGGGGTTAAGATGGTGGAGGAATAGGGTGACCCTAAGCTTGCCTCCTCCCTTGAATACAGCTAGATAATTATCAAATCATTCTGAACACCCAAGAAATTGATCACAGGACTGAGAGAACAAAGCTGCACTTCTACAAGCAGAAAACATGACCATCTCATGGAAATTAGGAACTGGGGAGAGTTGATTTGAGGAAGAAAAGAGCCACTGGCATTGCAGAGGGGAGAGAGCCCTGACTGTGGAGAGAGGAGGGAGAGAGAAAGAAGGAGAAAAGAGTGAAAACATGTGCAGGGGATTGCCTAGCTAGTACTTTTCCCCAAAACCATTTACTGGGAAAAAAGGAGTGTGTTTAAATATCACAAATATTTTTATAAGCAGCAAGGCACAGAGTCTGAAGTTTCTGAGGTCAGCGCCATTGCCAGGGTCATGCCTGGCAAGCTGAGTGGTGCTCCAGCAGGGAAGGAGAGAGTCCTGGGGAGGAAGGCAGTGTGGTATGAGGATCCTCTGGGTTGCATGGGGAGAAACAGTTCCCCTGCTTGGAGTGTATTTGGTTGAGGTGATACAGCCTCTCAGTAGGCAAAAACCCGGCACGCACCATTGAGCTGCCTCGCTCACCAGCCTTGGAACAGACAGGGTAGCAAACATTAGCGCTGGCTTTGTGCTATGATTTACCATAAACTCCAAACTGATGTGCCGTCGAGTGACTGTTTTCTGAGACAAGCCATCACTGGCTGCAGTGCTGCAGACCCTCCCCCAGAGGATCATCATGGGGCTGTGCCACCAGGGTCTCCGAAGTTTAGAGTTTTGAAACACAGCCATTCCTGATTTGCTCATCCATCTCTAATAAGAAAAGCCCATAAATGTGGTATAAAACAACAGTTTTCAGATATTTGATGATAAATAGCAGAGGAGAGTAAACAGAGAGAGAGGGAACAAATGAGGGGACTCCAAAGATGGTCTCACTTCACCATCTGGAGATTTCCAGACATAGCACAAAGAGGAGTTGCTCAGACAGCCCACTGGTCTCCCTGAGGAGACAGGGTTGGAAGTCAGGAAAGTCAAGGCAGCTGGAGTTCCCAGGACTGAGTACTGTTGAGGGTAGAGCTGCACAGAGGGAACACTCTAGAGAGCTCAGAGGGCCTACAGAGCTGGAGTCCACAGGTGAGTGCAGATCAGTGAATGCTTGCAGGTCAGGGAAAGAACCTCCCCAAGGAGCAGATGGAGTAGTACCTACAGTGCACACAGGGCTAGAGGTAGTTCCAGCCATCCTGAGTGGACAATCCTCACACTACAGGGGATACTTGGTAGCGTACACAAGAGGGTACCGCCCCGGTTGTGGGGAAATCCAGCCCCCATTAGAAGTCTCTGATTCCTTCCTATACAGTTTATTTTATTTAATTTTATTATGTTATGTTAGTCACCATACAATACATCATTGTTTTTTTTTTTTTAAAGATTTTATTTATTTATTTGACAGAGAGAGAGACAGCGAGAGCAGGAACACAAGCAGGGGGAGTGGGAGAGGGAGAAGCAGGCCTCCCGCCGAGCAGGGAGCCCGATGTGGGACTCGATCCCAGGACCCTGGGATCATGACCTGAGCCGAAGGCAGGTGCTTAACGACTGAGCCACCCAGGCGCCCCATCATTGGTTTTTGATGTGGTGTTCCACGATCCATTGTTTTCGTATAACACCCAGTGCTCCATGCAGTACGTGCCCTCCTTAATACCCATCACCAGGCTAACCAATCCCCCCTCACCCCTCCCCTCTAAAACCCTGTTTGTTTCTCAGAGTCCATAGTCTCTCATGGTTCATCTCTCCCTCCAATTCCCCCCCATTTTTCCCTTCCTTCTCCTAATGTCCTCCATGCTATTCCTTATGTTCCACAAACAAGTGAAACCATATGATAATTGACTTTCTCTGCTTGACTTATTTCACTTAGCATAATCTCCTCCAGTCCCATCCATGTTGATGTAAAAGTTGGGTATTCATCCTTTCTGATTGCTGAGTAATATTCCATTGTATATATGGACCACATCTTCTTTATCCATTCATCTGTTGAAGAGCATCTCGGATCTTTCCACAGTTTGGCTATTGCGGACATTGCTGCTATGAACATTGGGGTGCATATGGCCCTTCTTTTCACTACATCTGTGTCTTTGGGGTAAATACCCAGTAGTGCAATTGCTGGGTCATAGGGTAGCTCTATTTTTAAATTTTTGAGGCATCTCCACACTGTTTTCCAAAGTGGCTGTACCAACTTGCATTCCCACCAACAGTGTAAGAGGGTTCCCCTTTCTCCACAACTTCTCCAACATTTGTTTCTTTCCCTGTCCATTTTTGCCATTCTAACTGGTGTAAGGTGGTATCTCGGTGTGGTTTTGATTTGGATTTCCCTGACGGCTAATGATGATGAACATTTTTTCATGTGTCTGTTAGCCATTTGTATGTCTTCTTTAGAGAAGTGTCTGTTCATCTCTTCTGCCCACTTTTTGACTTGATTATTTGTTTTTTGGGTGTTGAGTTTGAGAAGTTCTTTATAGATCTTGGATACCAGCCCTTTATCTGTAGTGTCATTTGTAAATATCTTCTCCCATTCTGTGGGTTGCCTCTTTGTTTTCTTGACTGTTTCCTTTGCTGTGCAGAAGCTTTTTATCTTGATGAAGTCCCAAAAGTTCATTTTTGCTTTTGTTTCACTAGCTTTTGGAGATGTATCTTGAAAGAAGTTGCTGTGGGTGATGTCAGAGAGGTTACTGCCTATGTTCTCCTCTAGGATTTTGATGGATTCCTGTCTCACATTGAGGTCTTTCATCCACTTTGAGTTTATCTTTGTGAATGGTGTTAGAGAATGGTCAAGTTTCATTCTTCTGCATGTGGCTGTCCAATTTTCCCAGCACTATTTATTGAAGAGACTGTCTTTTTTCCATTGCATGTTTTTTTCTCCTTTGTCAAAGATTATTTGACCATAGAGTTGAGGGTCCATATCTGGGTTCTCTATTCTGTTCCATTGGTCTATATGTCTTCAAGCAAGGCTTGAAAGCCAGAGACTCTCCCAGAGTTAATCCTACCACCCACGCTGGCCCCATGCATGTTTTCAAGTCAAAGCAGCAACAGAGAGCAGTAAAGGAGATTTCACCCCCACACTGGGACAACAGGGGCCCCTTTCCGTAGTTCCTCTGGCCAAAAAAAAAAGGGCTCTCTCTTGGGGCAAAGGTGCCCATGTCCCCTGCTGCAAATTCTGCCCTTTCCCTGTTGGCACCCTTTGCAGCTTTGTGACTGGGGCTGACCTCAAGGCACAGCTGGGTGAGGGAAAGGAAAAAGAAAAGGATTTTCTCCCACACTTTATGTTTGCAGAGGCCTCTCTTCCTGGTCCTTTGGCTAGAAAGCGGGTGTTTGTGTTGGGGCTTTTGCTGTATACTCCTACTGTGCAGTTCAGAGAAGTGGGTCTTCCTTCCATCCAGTCAATGCCAGGAAAGAGAAGAGGAACAGGAATCCCACAAAACACAGTCCCATTATGGATAGTTTTTCAAGTGTTAACCTGTCCTCTCATTTCACATTCTATTTTTAACTTCTCAGAGTCCTCATATACAGAGTCCTTACTTTTGGTGGTCTGTTCAGAGTTTCTAGTTGTCATCTGTGGGTGAGATAGACTGTAGAGGATTTATTCCATTTTGACCAGTGACAGAAGTCAACACAAAACTGTTAAGTATGCAGCAATTCTTGGAACCTTCCAAGAGATGAGGATATCATCAGATTGCTTTAAAGAATCCCTAGGCAACACTCTGAAAGTCTAGGTGTAGTTTCTTTGCTACTACATTTTCACAGAAGTGAATTTAATTGCCAGAATATTCACTACTCAAGATTCTCTTGGAAGAGAGGGAGAGCAGAAGAAGAAGGGATGGAGGAGAAAGGGAGGGGGGAGAGACAGAGAGAGATTGAGTTTTCATTACACAAAGGGAAAAAAAAACTTTTTCCTTGGGGTGAGAACTCTTGGGATTTACTCTCTTAACTACTTTCCCATATATTATATTACAGTGCTAGTGCTAGTCATCATTTTTTACCTCACATCCCTAGAGAGAATGATTTTAATGTCTGATTACTTTGAAAACTTCTAAGATCTAAGTCTGGAGCATTTTTTGAAATGAAATTTGAATGTTGGCTATTTGATATTTTGTGTGGTCAAGAACTGAGATTTACACATCCCCCAAAATGTGGTGTGTGTGTGTGTGTATATATATTTTTGACTATTATGTAATTTCCTTAAAAATACTTCAGTATCCAAGCTTCAAGTTCATCTGTAACTACTATCACTCTGGTAAAATTTGTCTATATTCCTGGAATACTGTGCTCATTATTGAGAAGTACTTACAGCAACACCAAGAGTCAAATTATACACAATTTATATTTTTCTTTTCAGTTAAAAGGAATTTCTGACCCATGAATCTGAACAGTAATGTAATTCTTTTTTTTAAATTCAATTTTATTATGTTATGTTAGTCATCGTTAGTTTTTGATGTAGTGTTCCATTATTCATTGTTTGTGTGTAACACCCAGTGCTCCATGCAATACATGTCCTCCTTAATACCCATCACCCAGCTAACCCACCCCCCACCCCCTTCCCTCTAAAACCCTCAGTTTGTTTCTTGGAATTCATAGTCTCTCATGGTTCATCTCCCCTTCCAATATTCCCCCCTTCATTTTTCCCTTCCTTCTCCTAATGTCCTCCATGCTATTCCTTATGTTCCACAAATTAGTGAAACCATATGATAATGGACTTTCTCTGCTTGCCTTATTTCACTTAGCATAATCTCCTCCAGTCCCATCCATGTTGATGCAAAACTTGGGTATTCATCCTTTCTGATGGCTGAATAATATGCCATTGTATATATATATGGACCACATCTTCTTTATCCATTCGTCTGTTGAAGGGCGTCTCAGCTCTTTCCACAATTTGGCTATTGCGGACATTGCTGCTATGAACATTGGGTTGCATATGGCCCTTCTTTTCACTACATCTGTATCTTTGGAGTAAAACCCAGTAGTGAAATTGCTGGGTCATAGGGTAGCTCTATTTTTAATTTTTTGAGGAACCTCCACACTGTTTTCCAAAGTGGCTGTACCAACTTGCATTCCCACCAACGGTGTAAGAAGGTTCCCCTTTCTCCACAACCTCTCCAACATTTGTTGTTTCTTGCGTCCATTTTTGCCATTCCATTTTTGATTTGGTTTCCCTGATGGCTAATAATGATGAACATTTCTTCATGTGTCTGTTAGCCATTTGTATGTCTTCTTTGGAGAAGTGTCAGTTCATGTCTTCTGCCCATGTTTTGATTTATTTGTTTTCTGGGTGTTGAGTTTGAGAAGTTCTTTATAGAACTTGGGTATCAGCCCTTTGTAGTATCTTTCTCAGCACTTCCTCTCTTACTGTGTCTACATTATCATAACTTTTTGTTGGTGCTGTACGCTTTGCTTTTAATATTTTTTTACACATTCCTTTATTTATTTATCCAAATATTTTGTTGTATCTCCCATGTCCCAAGGCTGGTGAATCATTCTTGGAATGTCCTACGAAGAGGACTGACATTGGCCATCCGTCTTGTTCATTCAACCATTTTGAGTCTATTTTTGTGTGTGGTGTAAGGAAATGGTCCAGTTTCATTCTTCTGCAAGTGGCTGTCCAATTTTCCCAACACCATTTGTTGAAGAGACTGTCTTTTTCCATTGGACATTCTTTCCTGCTTTGTCAAAGATTAGTTGACTATAGAATTGAGGGTCCATTTCTGGGCTCCCTATTCTGTTCCATTGATCTATGTGTCCGTTTTTGTACCAGTACCATACTGTCTTGATGATGACAGCTTTGTAATAGAGCTTGAAGTCCGGAACTGGGATGCCAGTTTGTGAGTTTTACAAAGGGAAGAGATAAGCAATTCCTTTTTTTCCTTTTTATTTTATATGTTATGTTAATCAACATACATTACATCATTAGTTTTTGATGTAGTGTTCCATGATTCATTGTTTGCGTAAAACACCCAGTGCTCCATTCAGTACGTGCCCTCTTTATTACCCATCACCAGGCTAACCCATTCCCCACCCCCCTCCCCTCTAGAACCCTCAGTTTGTTTCTCAGAGTCCATAGTCTCATGGTTCATCTCCCTTCCCCTTCATTTTTCCCTTCCTAATATCTTCTTCTTTTTTTTTTTTTTAACATATAATGTATTATTTGTTTCAGAGGTACAGGTTTGTGATTCAACAGTCTTACATAATTCACAGTGCTCACCATAGCACATACCCTCCCCAATGTTTATCACCCAGCCACCCCATCCATCCCACCCCCCACCACTCCAGCAAACCTCAGATTGTTTCCTGAGATTAAGAATTCTTCATATCAGTGAGATCATATGATACATGTCTTTCTCTGATTGACTTATTTCACTCAGCATAATGCCCTCCAATTCCACTCACGTTGTTGCAAATGGCAAGATTTCATTCCTTTTGATAGCTGCATAATATTCCCTTGTATATGTATACCACATCTTCTTTATCCATTCATCTGTCGATGGATATCTTAGCCCTTTTCATAGTTTGGCTATTGTGGACATTGCTGCTATAAACATCGGGGTGCACGTACCCCTTCAGATCACTACTTTTGTATCTTTGGGGTAAATACCCAGTAGTGCAATTGCTGGATTATATGATAGCTCTATTTTCAACTTTTTGAGGAACCTCCATACTGTTTTCCAGAGGGCTGCACCAGCTTGCATTCCCACCAACAGTGTAGGTGGGTTCCCCTTTCTCCACATCCCCGCCAACATCTGTCATTTCCTGACTTATTAATTTTAGCCATTCTGACTGGTGTGAGGTGGTATCTCATTGAGGTTTTGATTTGGATTTCCCTGATGCTGAGCGATGGTGAGCACTTTTTCATGTGTCTGTTGGCCTTTTGGATGTCTTCTTTGGAAAAATGTCTGTTCATGTTTTTGGCCCATTTCTTGATTGGATCATTTGTTCTTTGGGTGTTGAGTTTGATACGATCTTTATAGATTTTGGATACTAGCCCTTTATCTGATATGTCATTTACAATTATCTTCTCCCATCTGTCGCTTGTCTTTTGGTTTTGTTGACTGTTTCTTTTGCTGTGCAAAAGCTTTTTATCTTGATGAAGTCCCAATAGTTAATTTTTGCCCTTGCTTCCCTTGCTTTTGGCGGTGTTTCTAGGAAGAAGTTGCTGTGGCTAGGGTCAATGAGGTTGCTGCCTGTGTTCTCATTTAGGATTTTGATGGACTCCTGTCTCACATTGAGGTCTTTCAACCATTTGGAGTCTATTTTTGTGTGTGGTGTAAGGAAATGGTCCAGTTTCATTCTTCTGCAAGTGGCTGTCCAATTTTCCCAACACCATTTGTTGAAGAGACTGTCTTTTGTCCATTGGACATTCTTTCCTGCTTTGTGGAAGATTAGTTGACCATAGAATTGAGCATCCATTTCTGGGCTCTCTACTGTTCCATTGATCTATGTGTCTGTTTTTGTGCCAGTACCATACTGTCTTGATGATGACAGCTTTGTAATAGAGCTTGAAGTCCGGAATTGTGATTCCGCCAGCTTTGCTTTTCTTTTTCAACATTCCTCTGGCTATCCGGGAACTTTTCTGGTTCCACACAAATTTTAGGATTATTTCTTCCATTTCTTTGAAAAAAGTGGATGGTATTTTGATAGGGATTGCATTAAATGTGTAAATTGCTCTAGGTAGCATTAATATCTTCACAATATTTGTTCTTCCATATCCATAAGCATGGAACGTTTTTCCATTTCTTTGTGTCTTCCTCAATTTCTTTCATGAGTATTTTATAGTTTTCTGAGTACAGATTCTTTGCCTCTTTGGTTAGATTTTTTCCTAGGTATCTTATGGTTTGGGGTGCAATTGTAAATGGGATCGACTCCTGAATTTCTCTTTCTTCGGTCTTGTTGTTGGTGTATAGGAATGCCACTGATTTCTGTGCATTGATTTTATATCCTGCCACTTTACTGAATTCCTGTATGAGTTCTAGCAGTTTTGGGGTGGAGTCTTTGGGGTTTTGCACATAAAGTATCATACCATCTGCATAGTGAGAGTTTGACTTCTTCTTTGCTGATTCAGATGCATTTTATTTCTTTTTGTTATCTGATTGCTGTGGCTAGGACTTCTAATACCATGTTGAACAGCAGTGGTGATAGTGGACATCTGTGCCATGTTCCTGACCTTAGGGGGAAAGCTCTCAGTTTTTCCCCATTGAGAATGATATTGGCTGTGGGTTTTTCATAGATGGCTTTTATGATATTGCAATATGTACCCTGTATCCCTATACTCTGAAGAGTTTTGATCAAGAAGGATGCTATACTTTGTCAAATGCTTTTTCTGCAGCTATTGAGAGGATCATATGGTTCTTGTTCTTTCTTTTATTAATGTATTGTATCACATTGATTAATTTGCGGATGTTGAACTAAACTTGCAGCCAGGGTTAAATCCCACTTGGTCGTGGTGATAATCCTTTTCATGTACTGCTGGATCCTATTGGCTAGTATTTTGTTGAGAATTTCTGCATCCGTGTTCATCAAGGATATTTGTCTGTCATTCTCCTTTTTGATGGGTCTTTGTCTGGTTTGGGATCAAGGTAATGGAGGCCTCATAAACCGAGTTTGGAAGTTTTCCTTCCATTTCCATTTTTTGGAACAGTTTCAGAAGAATAGGTTTTAATTCTTATTTAAATGTTTGGTAGAATTCCCCTGGGAATACATCTGGCCCTGGGCTTTTGTTTGTTGGGAGATTTTTGATGACTGCTTCAATTTCCTTAGTGGTTATAGGTCTGTTCAGGTTTTCTATTTCTTCCTGGTTCAGTTTTGGTAGTTGATACATCTCTAGGAATGCATCCATTTCTTCCAGATTATCTAATTTGCTGGCACAGTGTTGCTCATAAAATGTTCTTATAATTGTTTGTATTTCTTTGGTGTTGTTTGTGATCTCTACTCTTTCATTCATGATTTTATTTATTTGGGTCATTTCTCTTTTCTCTTTGGTAAGTCTGGCAAGGGGTTTATCAGTCTTATTAATTGTTTCAAAGAACCAGCTCCTGGTTTCGTTGATCTGTTCTACTGTTCTTTTGGTTTCTATTTCATGGATTTCTGCTCTGATCTTTATGATTTCTCTTCTCCTGCTGGGTTTAGGCTTTATTTGCTGTTCTTTCTCCAGCTCCTTTAGGTGTAGGGTTAGGTTGTGTATTTGAGACCTTTCTTGTTTCTTGAGAAAGGCTTGTATTGCTCTATACTTTCCTCTTAGGACTATCTTTGCTGCATCCCAAAGATTTTGAACAGTTGTGTTTTCATTTTTATTTGTTTCCATGAATTTTTAAAATTCTTCTTTAATTTCCTGGTTGACCCATTCATTCTTTAGTAGGATGCTCTTTAGCCTCTATGTATTTGAGTTCTTTCCAACTTTCCTCTTGTGATTGAGCTCTCGTTTCAAAGTATTGTGGTCTGAAAATATGCAGGGAATGATCCCAATCTTTTGGTACTGGTTGAGACCTGATTTGTGACCTAGGATGTGATCTATTCTGGAGAATGTTCCATGGGCACTAGAGAAGAAGGTGTATTCTGTTGCTCTGGGATGGAATGTTCTGAATATATCTGTGAAGTCCATTTGGCCCACTGTGTCATTTAAAGTCTTTATTTCCTTGTTGATCTTTTGCTTAGATGATCTGTCCATTTCAGTGAGGGTGTCTTAAAGTCCCCCATTATTATTATATTGTTGTTGATGTGTTTCTTTGCTTTTGTTATTAATTGCCTTATATAATTGGCTGCTCCCATGTTAGGGGCATAGATATTTACAATTGTTAGATCTTCTTGTTGGATAGACCCTTTAAGTATGATATAGTGTCCTTCCTCATCTCTTAGTATAGTCTTTGGGTTAAAATCTAATTTGTTTGATATAAGGATTGCTACCCCAGCTTTCTTTTCATGTCCATTAGCATGGTAAATGGTTTTCAATCCCCTCACTTTCAATCTGGGGGTGTCTTTGGGTCTAAAATGAGTCTCTTGCAGACAGCATATTGATGGGTCTTTTTTTTTTTTTATCCAATCTGATAGCCTGTGTCTTTTGATTGGGGCATTGAGCCCATTTACATTCAGGGTAACTATTGAAAGATAGGAATTTAGTGTCATTGTATTGCCTGTAAGGTGACTGGTACTGTATGTTGTCTTTATTCCTTTCTGGCCTATGTTATTTTAAGGCTCTCTCTTTGCTTAGAGGACCTGTTTCAATATTTCTTATAGGGCTGGTTTTGTGTTTGCAAATTCCTTTAGTTTTTGTTTGTCCTGGAAGCTTTTTATCTCTCCTTCTATTTTCAATGACAGCCTAGCTGATATATGTTCTTGGCTGCATAGTTTTCTCATTTAGTGCTCTGAATATATCATGCCAGTCCTTTCTGGCCTGCCAGGTCTCTGTGCATAGGTCTTTTGCCAATCTAATGTTTCTCCCATTGTAGTTTACAGATCTCTTGTCCCGAGCTGCTTTCAGGATTTTCTCTTTGTCTCTGAGACTCATAAGTTTTACTATTAGATGTCAGGGTATTGATCTATTTTTATTGATTTTGAGGGGGGTTCTCGGTGCCTCCTGGATTTTGGTGCCTGTTTCCTTCCTCAAATTAGGGAAGTTCTCTGCTATAATTTGCTCCAATATACCTTCTGCTCCTCTCTCTCTTTCTTCTCATTCTGGCATCCCAATTATTCTAATATTGTTTCATCTCATGGTATCATTTACCTCTCGAATTCTGCCCTCGTGATCCAGTAGTTCTTTATCTCTCTTTTTCTCAGCTTCTTTATTTTCCATCATTTGGTCTTCTATATCACTAATTCTTTCTCCTGCCTCATTAATCCTAGCAGTTAGAGCCTCCGTTTTTGATTGCACCTCATTAATAGCCTTTTTGATTTTGACTTGGTTAGATTTTAGTTCTTTTATTTCTCCAGAAAGGGTTTCTCTAATAACTTCCTTGCTTTTTTCAAGCCCAGCTAGTATCTTTAAAATCATCATTCTGAACTCTAGTTCCAACATCTTACTAATGTCCATATTGATTAGGTCCCTGGCAGTCGGTACTGCCTTTTGTTCTTTTTTTTGAGGTGATTTTTTCCATCTTGTCATTTTGTCCAGAGGTGAATAGATGAATGAGAGAACAAAATGCTAACAGGGTAACAACCACCCCAGAAAAATATACAGTAAACAAATCAGAAGAGACCTAAAACCGGGGGATCAGAAAGGGAAAGAAACAAAAAAAAAGAAACGAAAAAGATAAAAAAAGAAAGAATATGATCAAATATTATCAGGCTGGTGCATAGATCAGTGCCACACACTAGATTTTGGGTGTATTTTGGTCTGTCAGAGGAAACTGCCTCCAATATTTTAAAGAAAGAACAACTTATATATGTAGAAAAATAAGAGTAAATATGATGAAGGGATGGAATATGACTATAAAGATGAAAATTATAAAAGATTTTATAAAAGGAATTGATAAGAAGTTGGTTGAAAAAAGAAAGAAGAGGAATTTAAAAAAAAAAAGGAGAGAATGCGATCAGGCAGGAGACTAGAACAAAGCCATACACTAGAGATTTAGGGTCTATTTTGTCTGTTAGAAGAAATTGTATCCTAAAATTTTAAAGAGAGAACAACTTTTATATATATATATATATATATATATATATATATATATATATATATAT